>NC_073302.1:386114733-386414733 GCF_027595985.1 Sorex araneus | reverse complement strand
TTCACACTCAAAAAAATTTTAATTAGGTAATTAAAGTCTCAGAAGTGTGTTATCTCTTGGCTAGGCTCTTCTCTGACAGCGTTTTCAACTATAAAATGTTCTCTCTCCTATTAAGGAGATAATGTGATATTAAAGTGAATACCAACGTAATTACAAATTAATGAGTATCGAATACTAGGGGGACTAGAAATGAACATGAATATGGAGGATCTGTTCTAACTTTCCAGCTGCCACACAAATGGATAAGGTCAAACTCATTCTCCCAAGAGGCTAATATAATAGTTCAGACTACTAATCACAGCATCATAAAATGCTGGAGCCTGCAAAGAACTTTGGAGATGCTCTCAATTTGCAGATGAGGGAAACTGAGGCTTAGAGAGAGAATTGACTTACCCAAAGTCACACATCTAGTCACACATAAAAGGTGGTCTAGGCTAGAATTCCTGACTCTAGCTTAGTGCATATTCCCAAAGTAAAAGCTGATCATAGAATACTAGAAATGAAGCATCCATAGATGGTCACGAAGGTCATATTTCTTCTACATTGAAGTCAGAGTGAGTACATGATGAAAAATTCTTTTGTATGCGCTATTGTATTAAATGATAAGGCCACCATGTTTGCTTGTTTTTTTACTCAATGAGAATATAGATTGGAAATAAATCCAAGACCCCTGAAAAATATCATAAAGTTCAATTTTTAATGCATATTTTACAGAAATAAAAATATTAAAATATTGTTCAAAAATATTTAAACGAGGGTAAATATGGTTATACTGAAATCAAGTTTATCCTTTGCCAATTTGTTTAATGCTGTGATTGCTAATACATAAGCCTCATCTAAAGAATATCCAAAATCTAAGCAAAACTTGATAAAAAGATAAATACACTCAAATAACCATATCTCTGCAGTAGTGATCTTTAGAGGAATTAGTTAAAATTCACATTTAAGAATTTTTAGTGTACAACATTGGCATGCCTGAGAAAACAGTCTGTATGTGTAAGAAATTATACAAAACATATGAGCAACTAAGTTTTATAAAATAGGTTAACAACAAAAAATCATTAATCACGTGTAATGAAAAAATTCAATCCTTTCATGTATAGGGTGAACCTGGTGCCCCGGGTGAGAATGGAACTCCAGGTCAAGCAGTAAGTATTGGTTACTTTATTGTAAACTAAAGTGTGAACTCTGTGATCTGGAACTTCTTTATCTTTTGCTAGTTATCATCTTCCCTAGCATCATATTCTTTAATATTCTCTAATAGCCTTCTTGGGTACTTAATTGAAATCTATCACCTTTTCTTTGGAATTAGTGCAAGTCTACTTATGTCTAGTCGATTCTTGCACTTGCTGGATATTGGAAAAAATAAATCACATCTGTGACTTTTTCTGAATTAACATTCTGGATTTCATTGGAAAAACTTCTCTTTTTAGGGAGCTCGTGGGCTTCCTGGTGAGCGAGGACGCGTTGGTGCCCCTGGTCCAGCTGTGAGTGCTTCCATTTTTCTGTTCATTTTCAGTCTTTTGAAATCATCTTGTCGTAAATGCACTTAACTTTCCCCTTGACTTTTTGTCTTTGTTTTCTCTGTAGGGTGCCCGTGGAAGTGATGGGAGTGTGGGGCCCGTGGGTCCTGCTGTAAGTTTTGACCTTGAAGAGTTTGGAAGGGGTAGGGGTATAGGATAGGACTATCTTCTTTATTAATTCCATACCAAGATTTTAGACACCATTTTGGATAATCTTCTATGAGGAATTTTGGAAGTTTTATTTTTAAAAATACTATATTTCTTGGGCCGGAGTGATAGCACAGCGGGTAGGGCGTTTGCCTTGCATGCGGCCGACCCGGGTTCGATCCCCGGCATCCCATATGGTCCCCCAAGCACCGCCAGGAGTAATTCCTGAGTGCAAAGCCAGGAGTAGCCCCTGAGCATCGCTGGGTGTGACCCAAAAAAAGCAAAAAAAATAAAAAAAAAATAAAGTGACAGGCTTAAAAAAAAATAAATAAAAATAAAAAATAAAAATACTATATTTCTTAATAATACTATATTAAGTAAAATCTGTGATACTTTGGGTATTTGAACATCTTCACTTTGATATGTTACTGAGAACAACAGATTACCTACCTTTTTTATTGTCAATATTAAGTAATATCAAGCTATGCAAAATGACTTCAGACTTCTGTTGTTATTCTTCTCCTTCTGGGGAGAAAAATCAAACAAATCATCTTTTGCTTTGATTTTAGGGTGCCCTTGGATCTGCTGGCCCTCCAGGCTTCCCTGGTGCCCCTGGCCCCAAGGTAAAAAAATACTGATGACCACTGGAATTGTCTTGATACATTCTTCATTTTGATGTGAAAGATAGTCACTGTATGCAGATAGAGAGATAATAACAGAACAAATATCTAAACAATCCCTCCTACATTATAGCTATAGGAAGAGTAGTCTCGCACTTTTAGCTTAAAGTACATATTTGTTCTTCACGTGGGTGCACACACATAGACATAGATGGTGATGCAAAAAAGTAATTAGTATGTCTCTCCCTCTGAGATATCCTTCTGAATAAAATAGGACTAACTGAAAATCAGAGTCTCTAGTATCAGAGACAGAAGCAAGTGAAAATAGCAAAAGTTATCGTCTAGAGGGGAGACCCAGGCCAGGCAAAAAGAAACTTAAATTTCAGTCACGTGGTCCCAGAACAGCTACGTAAGAGGCTACTGCCATTCTGTAGAAAGCTCATGGAACTTGATGCCCAAAATACAGAGATAGAGGGCCAGAAAGATAGTTGAGAATTAAGGCACTGGGTCTTCACAAGGCCAACTGTAGTTCAATCCCAGAACTGCATATGGTCCCCCAAGCACTGCTAGGAGTGATCCTTGAACAAAAACCAGGATTAAGCCCTGAGCACAGCCAGGGGGGGCTCAATGTACGTACACTGACTCTCCTATACTGCACACACACATACACACACACACATACACACACACAACACACCCATACGTACACAAACAAAACATACACAAATAAAGCATAGGCTGTTTCATGATTTGCTGGCTAGTCCCTCAAGACCATTCTCTCTTCTAGGGTGAACTTGGAGCTGTTGGTAACCCTGGTCCCGCTGGTCCTGCGGGTGCACGTGGTGAAGTGGGTCTTCCAGGTGTTTCTGGACCTGTTGGACCTGCTGTAAGTAGCCACAGCTACTATCCTCACCAAGTGGGAGAAAGGGAAAAAAACAAAAGCATAAGAGTGGGGTCAAAGAAGAGCAGAAATACTCAAGTTAACTGGCAACTTTCTTTCTCTCCTTTCCTCGTAGGGGAATCCTGGCGCCAACGGCCTCACTGGTGCTAAGGGCGCTGCTGTGAGTATATGAGGATGGCTGAAGCAGATGCTGCGGCTTCAAAGGAATTTGAATGAGTGCTCCCTCTGCTGTCTTCACAGGATAACCATTCACTATTTTCCCTCACAGGGCCTGCCCGGTGTTGCTGGGGCTCCTGGTCTCCCAGGGCCCCGTGGTATTCCCGGCCCTGTTGGTGCCGCTGGTGCTAGTGGTCCCAGAGGACTTATTGTAAGTGGTGATTACTGCATCTTTCAACGTCTAAAAATACCAACTCTACCATAATTTTGCCATCAGCCAGTCTTTTTATAGTGCTATTCTTTTATATTCTTCTGTCTTGATATTTTTATTTTGTATTTTTTCTACACACACCCTTATACCCACCACTGTATCACTGTATCACTGTCATCCCCATATGTACATATATTCCTTCTCTCACATATACATACACTGAAACATACAGAGCCACTCCCAGGCTTTTTTGAAATTTTGGTCCAAATCCAGTGAGGCACATTTCAGATTATCAGATTGGTCCTTTCGACCAGGATCGTTCCTCTAGAAGCTGTTTAAATATGAACATTATATAGAGAACTTGAGGTTGTATGTACTTTGATACAGACATTTTGAGATGTTATCAAAAGTGGCCAATGTTTGTCATTTAACCACTGCTTTGTTTATGGTTCCAGGGTGAGCCTGGTCCAGCTGGTTCCAAAGGAGAAGGTGGTAACAAGGGTGAGCCTGTAAGTAGATCCATAATTATAATCTGAATATAGTTAATACTATTTTATACAGGTTTTCTAGCTGCATTTAAGAAAAATATTGTTTTTAACCTATTTCCCTTCTTTTTTTTGGTTAACTAGGGCTCTGCTGGACCCCAAGGTCCTCCTGGTCCCAGTGGTGAAGAAGGGAAGAGAGGCCAAAATGGTGAACCTGGTTCCGCTGGCCCCACTGGACCTCCTGGACTGAGAGTAGGTTCCAAGTGCTCCTGATTCCCAGACATTGAGGCAGATGATGACATGGCTTCATCGGGAGTTTGTTGGAATCTTTGAACACATTTTCTGGATGCAGGAGGCATCTGCTTCCCATCTGTTTTATGAAATCTCTGACTCAATTTGGTATATTTTAAAATTGATCTGGAAACAATGTTGACCTACTTTTCCAGAATGCCTCCTCCACACATTCCTGTAGGGTTTGGGAGAAGTATTTCGACTTGTCTCGTGGTCCCATCTCCTCCTCACGGAGTTGAGATTTCTTGATTGCATGCTCTGTTTCAGCAAACTGTCCTATCTGATTTGATTTTCTTCAACTCTCTCCTGCTTCTTATTCTTCCTAATAGGGAACTCCTGGTTCTCGTGGTCTTCCTGGAGCAGATGGCAGACCTGGTGTCATGGTAAGTTGTCTATCAGTGCTTACCTGGGAGATGATACTTGTGGTGACGAGTGTGTCACCCATGTCAGCATTCCTCTCACCCTCTTTAACAGGGTCCTCCTGGTAGCCGTGGAGCAAGTGGCCCAGCTGGTGCCCGAGGTCCCAATGGAGATTCTGGTCGCCCTGGAGAGCCTGGCCTTGTGGGACCACGGGTAAGTTTTTAGATTGATTCTGGATAAGTTACATCTGGCACTGTTTTCCCTTTTTTAAGGGCTAATGAATAATGGGAAACAACAATAAAGAAATATCAAATATACCTATATTAGTAGACAATGCTGGTTGCCTTTTTCATTTAACTTCTCGAAGCTTAGTTGATATTTTTTATAAATTTGGTTAGTATATAAATTTCCTATTTATTACTGGATACAATGACTATGAGGATTTTGGAAAGAATGGATTTATTTTAATATATTCAAATTAGGTGCATCCTCCTATCAGCATGAAATTTTTATCTTAATTTGTAAGTTTTATATTAGGTGTTCATGAAACATATTAGGACTATACATTATCAGTTTATTAGATTCATAAGTGAAATCATTTTTTCCAGCAATCACAAAGTGCAATAATGTATTCAAGAGCACACTAGCTATGGAGAAATGACCTTTAGATTTGTAGACACTCTAATCCATAGCAATAGAGTAATTTTTTTGCCTCCATTATCTCTAATGGATGAATATCAACTGTAATTGTGCCATAAACAAGTAATAGAAACACCAAATATAGCAATCAAAAAATCTACTTTGAAAATTGCTTACTAAAAGTATTTGTTTTTCTGTTATGAAGCAAATAGGTGATACATTTTGCCCATGAAATGTGTTACTTAACAGTTTCTTGATATATCTGTATGTAAATGGATCTTTTGGTTTCACTAAAATTCAGAGAAAGAAAAGACTGAAAAATAGAAGACTTAAAAGCTCTTTCCATATATCACATGTAGTGGCTAATAACCCTAATATTTTTTCCTAAACAACAAACAGAAAGTGGATAAAATGTGCTTGCTTAGATTTCAATTAATTGGAACCTTATGTAAATGCCTTCAAGTGACAAAATAAAAACATCCTCATTTGTTTTACAGGGTTTCCCTGGTTCTCCTGGAAGTGTTGGCCCAGCTGGTAAAGAAGGTCCTGTGGTAAGCATTGCTCATTCTCCATTATATTTTCAAGGACACCAATTGCACCCTTATCAAGTCTATTCTGTAGCTTACTTATACATGAATGCATTGAAAACAAATATCAGACACATATATCACCTGGGAATGTAAAGTGTGGGTTGTAATTGCGAAGTCAAATGAATGCAGGACTGAAAGGAGAGAAGGTAAAAGAAAAAATATAGTAGGTAAAATTGCAGGGCTAAGAGGGTATAGAAAGAGAAGGGAAAGAGGGAAATTGTGCACACATGAGATTAAATCAGCTGTTTGTGGACCAATATCCTATTTAGCAAAGAAAAAAATGGATTCATGATTTATTGACACTTTATACAGGAACGTCTATGCTTTCAGAAAGCAATTCTGTTTCATTTCATGACATGATCACAGGCTTCAGGTTCTGAGACCCTGTGGATATGTAAACTGTAAATAAACTCTGGTTTCAGGGTCTCCCCGGTATTGAGGGCAGGCCTGGAGCTATCGGCCCAGCTGGAGCAAGAGGAGAGCCTGGTAACATCGGATTCCCTGGACCCAAAGGCCCCAATGTAAGAATTGCTGTAACCTCATTTCCCTTGAAACATTTTGGACATATTCACCAAAATTCTAGTATTGTTTTGTCTCAGTCTAGTCTTCTTCATGAGGGTTCCTCTTAACACAGGTAACTGCTAGTCGTTTACCACATTAAAACTTGACAGCCATTCTGCCCTTTGCTGAAAATCCATTTTCTGAATCATACACATTAGCAGAAACAAATTTCCCTCCTATATGGAGTTTCATATATGTATAATGGTCCATCATTACCTTAGATCACAGGATTAAAGAATTAAGAATTTCCCACCCTCTCCAACATCAACACCATCTCCCCAACCAGCAGCTCTGCAAAAAGCCGGGGCAAAAAAAAAAAAGAAGAAAGAAAGAAACATTTAAAACTGTCATGGTCACTTTGACATTAAATGTGTCAGGTTGATTTTGTTTTGTTTTTAATCTTTAATATAGGGTGAGCCCGGCAAAAGTGGTGATAAAGGTCATCCTGGTCTTGCTGGTGCTCGGGTAAGTGCTAACTTTTGTGCTGGCCTATCCCCTAGTTTTCACTGAGGAAACACAATCTTCAAACTATTTTATTGCTTTCTTTACAAAACAGTAAGTCCAAGGATCCTTCAGACACTACAAAATGTCTTAAAAAAAAAAAAACATATCCACCCTTGTAAGGCAGTGAACAGTAACAAATCAGAATGTATGTTAAGTCAAAAATATTTGTGTGTATTTAGTTTTTAATTAATTTTGTGTTTAAAAGATGATTATGCTGGTAGCATTCTCTATGCTTCATAAATCGGGGAACCCCCTCCCCTCAATAGATTCCCTGTGAATCATATAAAAAGTTGATTTGGGTTCTTAGCCAAGAACCAGCAATGAGTTTGAATTCAATTTAAAAGGCAAGCTTGTTTTGAGGAAATAGCATGCAAGACTTTGAGATGCCACACTTCTTGATCCAGGGCTAATTGAGCCCTTCTTTTAAAATGTAGGGTGCTCCAGGACCTGATGGGAACAACGGTGCTCAGGGACCTCCTGGACCACAAGTGAGTATTTCACCACTCTTATTCTCTTCTACCCCCAAATTATCACCTTTACATAAATTACCATCCTCGTTGCCAATGCAAAACTTATGCAGGAGGCATGGAAGACAGCTCCGGCCATGAATTTAAACCCCATGCCACCCATTCATGTGGAGGTGATTCCTGAGCCTTCCTGTTAGGACCCCAGTGTAAAGGGGCCTTGAGGAAGGCTCATCATACAGAAAGCGCCCAGAGCAACCAGGAGATCCAGCCTTGGTGCATGCACTGTGTAATGCTTAGCACCCCACATTTGGGGTCCCTGGCAGAAGGGGGTCAGGGGTAAATAAAATAAATGAAAGTTACATAGCTGGACCACAATGATGCATCTATTTGTGTGCTCTTTTCTGTCACTTGTAGGGTGTCCAAGGTGGAAAAGGTGAACAGGGACCCGCTGGTCCTCCAGGTTTCCAGGTAAGTCCACAAAGTTTACAAAAACTTTCTTTGGGGGCCTGGAGATAGCCTGGTGTTTAGAAGGCAGACTATGTTTTTTCTCTCTGCACATTTCCCCAAGCACTGCAATATAGTGCACTGGCGTTCCCCAACACTGCCAGAATGGCCACGGTAACTCCAGCACCCCAGGGCAGAGCAGCACTGCATCAAGCCCTTGCACCCACCTTCCAACCTGGTGGGCTGAGAAGAGTTGATGGGGTCTCGGCATCCCGAGAACCACTTTGGAAACTCCTTATACACACACACACATACACACACACGCATACGCACACGCACATGCACACATGCACGCACACGCACACACAGAGAGAGCACACTGTCTTTGGTCAGACTATTCATTTTTTAATTCATCCTCTTTCTCTCCAACCACACACAAAATTATCTCAAAACTGAAGTAACTGTCACTGTCACTGTCCTCCCGTTGCTTGCTCATCGATTTGCTCGAGTGGGCACCAGTAACTTCTCCATTGGGAGACTCGTTGTTACTGCTTTTGGCATATCGAATATGCCACAGGTAGGTAGCTTGTCAGACTCTTGCCAGGCTGGGCGAGATACTCTCAGTAGCTTGCCAGGCTTTCCCAGAGGGGCAGACGAATTGAACCTGGTCGGCCATGTGCAAGGCAAACGCTCTACGGGCTGTGCTATTGCTCCAGCCCAGAACTGAAGTAAAGGTGTCCTTTTTTAAGGAAAAAGTTCAAGTGATGATTTATTATCACACAGTAGTTAATAATCTTTAAAATTGAATGGTCTCCAAAATCCCACTTATTAGAAAAATCCTCTGGATATAGCCATGAGATTGAGATTTGTGTTTCTTTCATGTAGGGTCTGCCAGGCCCTGCAGGAACAACTGGTGAAGTTGGCAAACCAGGAGAAAGGGTAAGTAAACCACATGATGTTTAATTCACCTTCAATTTGAGATTTTACCACTGTTTATTATTCTGCTGCAGTACAATTATGAGAGGCAACAGCAAATTTTAAATTTCAAACATTAATGATAGTGTCCTATTTACGTTTGTAGTGATAGAATAAGCTAAGTTAGTGACTTGTATTCAAATGACTTTGTTTTGGGAATTCAATGAAGCATCACATTACAGAAGCAAATATATCAATTAACATTCCATTTTATCATCTTATTTGTATTATTCTGCTAATGTTATAATACAGATTCTTTCCTTCCTTGTAGGAAAACATAAATTCACTGATTTTTTCATCAAACTAGACCCTGAAAAATTGCTCTTAATGTTTTTCTTGGCATTCAGACATGACACTGCTATCTACAATCAGGGCATGAGTTCTGAGTCATTTTCTCTGTAATTGTGATGAATGTGCCTCAATTCAGTTACATTCTGTGGCCTGGTCTCCTTTGTCAACAGTGAGGCACATGAAGGAGACAGCTGGTCAGTAATAAAGGAGATACACTTGGGTATACAATTAACTAGGTAATGTGCAGAATATAATCATTTTTATTAAGAAAGCAGTTTGTTTTATAACTAAAAATAGGTAATGTCTGATATCGTTAATCATTATTTATTATATTATCAAAGAAGGGGTCTATTTCATCAAGCTTTTCAAAGCAAAAATTTTAAATTTTCTAATGCCAGGTTATAGCCTAAATATGTCTTAGTATCACTGAAATTGCTACTTTTTGTTTGTATTATTCTATCCACAACTGTAAGTTCTCTTGTTCATAAAAGCCCATGCACTAATATGCTTATGAAGGTACAGCCTGTTCAGCTTCACCCCACTCTTTCAAAACCTTTCTAAATATTATAATCCAAAGTGGATTTAGATGTCCATAAATTTCATGCTTTATTTATTCTCATGTTTTGCCTAGGGCCTCCCTGGTGAATTTGGTCTCCCTGGTCCTGCTGGTCCAAGAGTAAGTGTTACTTAATTTTCATAAATTTTTTTTGCAATGAGTTTTAAAGCTAGTAGTGCTTTCTTCTTAAAACCATTAGCCTTGTAACAAATTTCTGACTCACTATAGTGGCCAAACATACTCTGTAAAAAGCATGTGCTGTCCAAATTGATAGTTGCTTTATTTCATTTCTCATATTTCTATTTAAAGCTCACCAGTTGTAAGAAAAACAAATGAACGAATGTGTATGTTCTATCCAGTGAGTTATACAGATGTGAATAATAAATTTATATCAGTGTCTCAGTGTAAGCCAAGGGAAACTATTATCTTACTAATATTTAAAGTCAATTTTTATAGTGTATGTTGATGATCAAAGCTTATAGAAAAATTCACAATTCCGCTTTTTAAAAGAAAATAAAAGAACAGCAAATAATAAAAATAAATATAGTCTGTGTGTAGAAGGTCATTAGAATAATTAGATGGTTAGTTTGCCCCTAATGTATCCTATTATGTGTCTAGTTACCCTGTATCTCAAATGTCCAAACATATTTAGCACCATAGAAACCATAGTACCATAGAAACAAATGATAATAAGGACCTTTGAAGTACAGTGTGAACTTATGTGTTAATGATATGGGCCATGGAATTCTAGCTCACTGTAATATTTTCATGTAAATCAAAGGTATTTTGATAAATAGGCAAAAACACGTAATATGCACATATATCCTATGAGTATTATAACTGTTGTGTTATTATTGCACATAATTATAAAACGAAAAATAGATGAGACTATATATGTTACTTGGCATCCCCTTAAATACTACTAACATCTTTCTTTACCTATGTATCTACCACAATTAAGGGGGAGAGAAAAAGCAACTGAAGGCCAAAGGTTGAATAGTATACTTTAATGGAAGCAACAAACTTTGGAGGTGGAGCCACTAAAAATTAGAGTTCAGTGAGACTTTAGAGATTATTTTATCCCAACTTTTCCTTTTACAAGTAGAGAAATTAAAGGGATAAATTTTTGATTTTCTAATAACTGTACTGCCAGAGAGATACAGCAGCAGGTGGGGCCTTGCATGTGGCCAACCCAGGTTCAGTCCCCAACATCCCATATAGTCCTCTGATCATAACCAGGAGTGATCCCTGGGCACTAGTGGGTGTGGATCCCCCCAAAGTAATAATTTGCTAATAAGTGACAAAAATAAAATTTTAAATCTAATTAAGTATGATCACGGATGTGCAAAATGGTATCTCTGAAGAGGGGAACAATGCAACATCTCTATTTCTTTATTTTTCCAGGGGGAACGTGGTCCCCCAGGTGAAAGTGGTGCTGCTGGTCCTGCTGGTCCTCTTGGAAGCCGAGGTCCTTCTGGACCCCCCGGGCCTGATGGAAACAAGGTATCATGTTTTATATGACTGGTTTGGTTCATTGTACTCTATAATAAATAAATCCTTTAATGCAGTGAAAGGCATACACAGACACACATAAAACCTACACATAATACACACACATATTGCCTCTGAATATTGTAACGGTTGTATTACTATTGCATATAATTACAAAAGGGGACGACAGATATGAGACTACATATGTTTTATATTATTTTTACTTATTTACAGTTCTGTGATGGTTTTTTCATCTCAGAAAATAATAATCTTATTCCAGAAAACCTGACTGCTATAAAAAGTAGGAAACCTCAGTGTGCTACACATGCACACACATATATATGTTTCACCCTGTTCTTTTTTGCTACTACTTTTGCTCGAATAGAAACATTATATACATTTGGACACTATTCCTAAGGAACAAACTTTCTAACCTTCTCCTGCAGTAAAGTTTGGTGCAAAATTTTCAGGATGCAAAGGGTACATTTTCAGAAATTAGGAGCTGGTGCTATTGTACAGCAGGTAGGACACTTACTTTACATGTAGCCCACCCGGATTCTATCCCCAGATCTACGTACAGTCCCCAGAGCCCTGCCACAAGTGATCCTTGAGCACAAAGCAAGGAGTATATCTTGAGTGCAACCAAGCATGTCCAGATATAGATAATGCCCTACCCCAGCAAAAATAGAATATTGAAGAACTAATCTACATTTTAATTGGAATAATTATGATGATAAAATTTAATGGAACAGGGGCTGGAGCAATAGCACAGGGGGTAGGGTGTTTGCCTTGCACGCGGCCAACCTGGGTTCGATTCCCAGCATCCCATATGGTCCCCTGAACACTGCCAGGAGTGACTCCTGAGTGCAAAGCCAGGAGGTAACCCTTGTGCATTGCCAGGTGTGACCCAAAAAGCAAAAACAAAAAAAATTTAATGGAACAGTACCTTCATCCCAGAATATATGTTTGAAACTTGCTTCAAAACTGAATCTTTAGAATAAAGGGAATTAAACATTTCTGGAAAACATTTAACCACAATGATGACAAGCAACTGACATTACTTCTCTTACTTTTAGAAAAAAAGAGTAAAGACTAGCTGTTAAAAGGTATTTTGGTATCTGAAAGAATACTGAAAAAAAAAAACACATCATAAAGACCAGGTAAAGAGGAGAGAGGAAATAAGAAAAAAAATAGCGTTCGGTAAGATAGGACTTTCAAAGGGTTTATTTCAGAAGCTAGTCAATAGATTTTAAGTATGTGAGATTGTAGGAATCTATATAAAAATTGAAGCAATAGTCCCCACTCTTAAACAGATTAAAATGTTACCATCTCTCCAGCTGATGAAGACTCCAGATTTCCTGTCAGGGTTAAGAGATTTATCCTTGAAAAATGTTTGTGGCAAAATTTTCCAATCTCTGACTCTCATTGTCCTATCTTCTTTTTCATGCCTGTCATCTTTAAGAAAATTGGAAACAGCTCACAAAAAAAAAATCACAACCACCCACTCCCACTCCCCTCTCTTCTTTAGTCAACATGTCATGAATAGCATCTTTTTCTATGTATTCTCCTTTCTTTCAATAGCTTTCCTCCCTGTCTCTAAGCAGGCAATAATGCTATCTATTAAATGTTTAAATTGAAATCCTTTAAGGGTTTGAGTCTTCATTTCCTTCTTTCCTACTTTGAAATAATTGATTTCACATATGTTTGATTTAAGGGTGAACCCGGTGTGGTTGGTGCTCCTGGCAATGCTGGTCCGTCTGGCCCTGGTGGACTTCCAGGAGAGAGGGGTGCTGCAGGCATACCTGGAGGCAAGGGCGAAAAGGTACCCTCTTATTGTTGGGGGTTATTATTGTTCTAATGTTGAGAAACTCTAGTAAAGAAGGCCATACGAGGACACTCAAGTTTTTCTAGTGCTTGGCAAGTGGTCCAGGAGCATTTTGCTATCTATACGTTTTCCTCACCACCTAGCACCTAAGCATTTTTAAACTCACTAATCTGGCAAAATTCCTTGCTACCATGGAATTTCATGCAAACAGATGGTGTTGAGTAATACATGAGGCTCATTTTAATGCCACTAACAATAATGCCTCATCCTGCCCTAATTAATGGGAAGAAACTATATTGAACAGCTGTCAACCGTGCTGCTGCATTAGTTATGCCATAAAAGTGATCAGGCACTGCAGCCTATTGTGATGTTGCCTTATAATTCTGTCCACATGAATTTGTACCTTGCTTGATTATGCTCCAGGAGGGTATATGGAAACTAGAAGAGAACATTTAACAATGATCTGGGAAGAATCTTGAATTATTATTTTTACCTTATTCTACATTGTAGAATGGTAGCATATCTATTACTCAAGATATTAATGACTGACGGATTTGTAGTATGTTATGTGAAAATAGTTCAGATTAATTTTAATTAAAAAGTTTGGTTGGAAAACCAAAAGTTGTTCTTGCTTTTTTTCCAGGGTGAAACTGGTCTCAGAGGTGAAATCGGTAACCCAGGCAGAGATGGTGCTCGTGTGAGTGTGTTTCTCTGTTTGGTTTTGACTTGAGAAGTTTCTAAAAGAGAAATCACAGAATAGATTTATTGGAACTTTAAATGATTGCTTATTATGCTGCTTTAGGAAAAACAGTAATACTTTTACATTCTAAGGAGCCAGAATGTCCAATAAAGTCCTGCTTATTCAAATGTAAGTCCTAAGAATGCAGCAATAAAAGAACCATCCCAATGATCAGTTGAATCATTAGGCCCCAAAAGGCCTAATAATCTTACTGAGAATATTGGCCTCGTGGCTCCTCTAGGCAAAATCTACCTTTTTGTCCCACTTCTTCCTCAGAGCTAATAACTCCCTGTGGCATTTTCATAATAGTTGTTCCCTCTGAATCACAGCCCTAACAGTTTCAAAGAAGGCTACGCATTCACTGCTCTCCGGGGAATGTTGTAAAAGCAGAGGGTTCAGATCTCCCCAGTTTCTAACCTGCCCTTAACTCATACACTTCATAACGTTTATCACTGGGGTACTCCCCACCTGCCAGTGGTTTTTTATCTGTTTCATAATTAGAACTGAAATGCATCTGAGGCCTTCTTGATATCTTCCCGAGTGTGTAGTAAAAGTGTCCAGTTGCTGTTTGAGCACAACAAGGGGCAATGTCAAGGTTCACTTTTGATGGTAAAGACATGTTACTATTGCTAAAACTTGCTTCCTTTTTTTTTTTTTTTGATTAGGGTGCTCCTGGTGCTGTAGGTGCCCCAGGTCCTTCTGGAGCTGCTGGTGACCGGGTAAGTAAGCAAGCATTTTCACAGAGTTACCACTCTCTAAGCCCATAGCAGTGTCTAAAATGTCCTGCTTGCTCTAGCTCCCAAAAAAACCTAGCAATTCATTTTTATGGCTTGGTTTAAAGTCCACTTATTTTAAAACCTATCTGTTGTATAGAGGCAGTGGAAAACAAATGCTGTGTATTTAAAGTTCTTTTTTCCTTTTCTATAGATGTGCCAGCTATCTGATCTATGCTTTAATCCCTATCATTTGTTTTGAAGGCTTTCCTTCTTCCCCATTAACAATATCTTAATGCACTGAGTTTCCTTAGAGCCTTCAATTGTAAAATAAATAAATAAATAAAAATCAATAGAATACATAGTGTACCTATTTCACAGTGAACATTCTACTTAAAATAGAACTTATTTATTGTATTGCACAGATTGCAGCAGATAGATCAGCCTTGTGTCCATCTAAAAATTAAAATGTCTTCCTCCTGCTATTGTGGGTACTGATTTATAGTATTTTGTAAATGTATAACCAATACCTCTTCAACCCCTTAAATGAATACTACATTACACAGTGTAAAAGTACACTTTATTTTACTTTGTGAAATGCGCATTTGTTACCTCTTCCAATACAAGTTTCAAACTCTACAAGAGCCCATAGTCTTCTATTGCTTTCTCTCTCTTCTACCTCATAATGCACCTGTGTGAAGCATATTAATAAACGTTGTTTGTCTTGTTATAGGGTGAAGCCGGTGCCGCTGGCCCTGCTGGTCCTGCTGGCCCTCGTGGTAGTCCTGTAAGTAGAAACCTGGTTTATATTGAATACCTGACGTTTTTCAGTCATTAATAAATATAAGATTGCTAAGACATTTTGGAATCTTTTTCTCTTCCTAGGGTGAACGTGGTGAAGTTGGTCCTGCTGGCCCCAACGGATTTGCTGGCCCTGCTGTGAGTATTATACGATGAAGGTTAATCGGAAAACATCCCTAACTGGCAAGTCTCATGAGTTAGAATATCTAAACTGGAACTGCTTTTTTCCAATAGGGTGCTGCTGGTCAACCTGGTGCTAAGGGAGAGAGAGGAACCAAAGGGCCTAAGGGTGAAAATGGTGTCGTTGGTCCCACGGGCCCAGTTGGAGCAGCTGGCCCATCTGTAAGTCAGATTCTTGTCAATCACAGCTCATGTAGTTAAATCTTGAAAATCTGCTTTGATTAATCGATGTAACCTAATGTAATATATTGATCAAGTACCTACTGTACATCAGGAAAGGTATGAGAGAATAGAAGGTGACTTTGCCTACTGCTTTACATAAACATTTAATAAAGATTGCTTTATCTTCTTCAATAATCCAGTTGTGATTTTGAAGCACAGATATAGAATTGATATGATGCTGATAATTAATTACCAGGAAAACAGTTCCTTTGGGGAGGGGGGCTAGAAAGAGGAAGTAGTATTTGTAATAATTGTTCTGTGATTGTCCCTTTTTTTCCTTGTTTCCATTTAGGGTCCAAATGGTCCCCCTGGTCCTGCTGGGAGCCGAGGTGATGGTGGTCCCCCTGTGAGTATTTAGTGTGAACTTGTAATTTTTATTCAGGAAACCTATGAGAGATAATTTGAAATTTGGGAGAAATTTGGGTTATAATAATGATGCTTGAAATTCAAGTTAACCCTCATCATAAGAACTCTGTTGCTGAAGCTAAAGACATTCACTTATTGACAGTCATGACATTAATATTAATTCCAGTTGGAACTAGTGTAGTATATATTAATACCATCTTGCTTGACTTAATAACAAATTGAACCCTTGATAGTTTGATTGTGAAATGATAAAGTAGGTCTTTGTTACTCTTTATTCTTTTGATGCCTCATTCTTCTGCCTGTCCAAGTGTTTCCCCCGTTGGCATCTAGGGAAATCTCTAGAGACCTAGGCTTCCTTCCACTGACTACTACTTTCTCTCACAGCAGTTAATGGTCTAGGTCTTATACTTCCTCTATAAACAAAAGTGCTTAGTGTCCACTTCCTTGGCAGTCAGTTAGGTAATTAACTAATGATTACACATTAACACGTATTAAGGGCATAATGTCCTTCTTCTTCTTATAACCAACAGACATTTCAAAAGGACCATAAGACCCTTAATGTAACATATGGAAATTTGCAAGTGGAAGCAGGCTAGACAAAAAGATGTGCAGGAAAAGAGGGTCTTTAGGCTTCAGATTCACTAGTACCCACACTGTTTAATCCTTGGTCCATGTTTGAACACATGAATTGAGAATTTTCCAAGGGAAAAATTTCTCGTACTCAAAACACTGGAATTGATGTTAACTGTGGAATGTGCTTGGCTTTTAGGGTGCAACTGGTTTCCCTGGTGCTGCAGGACGGACTGGGCCTCCTGGGCCCTCTGTAAGTAAATCACATCAAACGTATGTCTCATTTCTCTAGCAAAAAGTCTTGAACATGAGGAGGAAACTAGTAACAAAATCTCTATGAAAACATGCTAATAATATCTTGCTATTACTTTCCTAGGCCAAAATCAATTTTTTTGACCCATTAAGGCAAAACCATCATAAATTATATTTTATAATATCAGTTTAAAAGGCTTTTATTCTTGTGATCACAAGTCCCCTTTTAGGGGTACGGTCTCTGTTAAAAATAAAAAACCAGAACAGTTTTAAGTCACATATCAGATATTTTTATATCTAATTACCCTTTACGGCCAACATTCTGCCTTCGTTGTTAAGGTATAATTGTTCCTGAATTTAAAGGTGGTTTGGCTTCTAATTTAATTCTGATTCAGACTCGCCTGTCAGGGCTCAAGAGAATTTAATTAATTACCAAGGATTAAGTCTCCTGGTTAAAGTTTCAGGGAAAAAATAGCAAAGATGTTGATTTCTTGGAATCCTTTTACAAGTTCATAAGAGAAAAATCTTCATTCCCTATAGGTATTTAATTAAACCTAGTTGAGGGAATATGTGATTCCTCAATTATGAACAAAATGCCAGTATTGACTTTCTTCAAAAAGAAATAAGCAGCGTCCTCCAAAACCCAAAGTCCCATTCATTTACAACTAAGTCATAACTCTCCTGAGTTCCTATTCCAATATGCCAGGTAATGGGGAGCACAGAATTTCTTATCCACAATCAACATTTGCCATCACCTCTGTCTCAGTTGTTTATTACAGCCTCAGAAGAAGAGGAATGAGACTTGTTTCTTTTTACAAGAAACTTTTGAAAGTCTCAACATTTCCCAAAGATGGTCAGATATTATATTCTTGCTTTCCACTGATGGCATCTTAGTATCTAGAGACTTTGCTGCTCTTTCAAGTACACAGTGATCATTAACAGAAACAAATGACCTTGTGAATTTGCTTACAGGGTATCACTGGGCCCCCTGGCCCCCCTGGTGCTGCTGGTAAAGAAGGCCTTCGTGGTCCTCGTGGTGACCAGGGCCCAGTTGGTCGAACCGGAGAAACAGGTGCTTCTGGCCTTCCAGGCTTTGCTGGCGAGAAGGGTCCAAATGGAGAACCTGGTACTGCTGTAAGTGGTTTCAGATTTCTCTTTCTTAATAACTATCTAGAATTAAAACCCTTACATCACTATTCCGATAGTTTGTATTTTTTGATGAGTATTGTAAGTTCTCAGGTAGAACTCCGTCAAGGGAGTAAATTTGTCCAGCAGCCATTAAAGTGTTATAGCTCCAGCAACTGCTCAGAAGGCACTGGGCTAGGGTGACAATAAATGTAGCACTGTAGCACTGTCATCCCATTATTATCAATTTGCTCTAGTGGGCACCAGTAATATCTCCATTGTGAGACTTGTTGTTACTGTTTTGGGCATATTGAACACACCACAGGTGACTCGCCAGGCTCTGCCGTGTGGGCAGGATACTCTCGGTAGCTTGCCGGGCTCTCCAAAAGGGACTGAGGAATCGAACACGAGTCGCCGTGTGCAAAACAAATGCCCTACCTGTTGTGCTATTGCTCAAGCTACTAGGATACCTTACTAGTATAAGCATTGGATCAAAATCAGTGCTATTGTCGTTCTATTATCCATTAGTTGATATCAGTAAACTTTTATTTTGTTTATAAAATGTTTATTTCATCTCATTTTAAACTAGTTCCCCAAGTATACATTGTCCTAAATTATTGCTATTCTGATATGTGCTTTTACTACACATGGATCAGTAAATGGCCAAGGTCAAAATTTGCTTCCCTGGAGAAATTCTATAAAAACTCATGGTGGGGATTGGAGCAATTGCACAGTGGGTAGGGCGTTTGCCTTGCATGGGGCTAACTGGGTTAGATTCCCAGCGTCCCATGTGTTCCCCGAGCACTGCCAGGAGTGATTCCTGAGTGCAGAGCCATGAGTATCCCCTATGCATCATGGGGTGTTACCCAAAAAGCAAAAAATAAATAAAAATAAACCTCGGTTCTACTACCTCAGGTGTCTTTATTAACTCACAAATATATTTTTAAATGTTGTTCCACTGGTCTGAAGGAGGAATTGGGTTCAAGAAATTGTGTAAAGATAGAATCTTATTGTCATCATTATGATGACAATGATGATCTATGATCTGTCCAACCAATAGGAAGTCACTAGCTTTTACCCAGACAAGGGAGCTCATACTCAAAGTCCATAAGTCAGCCTGTTATTGCTCCAGATCTTACCAGTAATATTCAGTATTTTTCCTCTTGCTCAGGGACCTCCTGGCACCCCAGGTCCTCAGGGTCTTCTTGGTGCCCCTGGTATTCTGGGTCTTCCTGGCTCCAGAGGTGAACGTGGTCTGCCAGGTATTGCGGGATCTGTGGTAAGTATTTGACACCATTCTGATTCTCATTAACATAATAAAAGATTTTAAAAGCTGCCACTTCAAATGTGACAAATTGATCACTGAATAACTCCACTTAAGGTGTTTTTTTTTAATTCATGGCATTTTCTTTATACAGATCACATGTCTTTGTCTAAGAAGCTTTAATACCACCTTACTTAGACACATGCTATAAAGACACAGCTTAACATTATGCAGAATGATTTTTTGTTCTTTTAACATGCGTAAGAACGATATAAGTTCTAATTGCATTTACTCCTCTGCAACATGAAGTGCTGGCATCCTTTATCCTGTAGGAAGAATGAAATTCTGAAAGTTCTGAATCATCCCATTTAACCTTATAGATGACAGCAACTAGAAACTAGAAACGATCTCATCTCCATAAACTCTAAGTTTGTGAATACTGGTTTTGCGAGATGCAGATGCTACAGATAAAAATCAGCTCATTTTGTATGTAAAACTGACTATCTAGGTGTGTAAAAGGAGAGTGACAATGATGCTAAAGACACTTCTTTTCCTTTTGTGACTCACACCAATATAGCCTTTCTCACCAGATTAGAATGAGGGGTTTTTTTGGAGGAGATATTAACACCCAATCCAATAAGGGAAAACTTTTTGTTGTTTTCTCTGCTTCTTTAGGGTGAACCTGGTCCCCTTGGTATTTCTGGCCCTCCTGGTGCCCGTGGTCCCCCTGGTGCTGTGGGAAATCCTGGTGTCAACGGTGCTCCTGGTGAAGCTGGTCGCGATGTGAGTCCTGCCTCAAGTTTGTAGACTCAAACTTAGAGGCATTACATTGCATTTAACTTTATGTTTGAGCTGAGGTGGCTTTGTCTTAAGATTCTAAACAAGACCATTTACTCCTCCATACTATTCACACAGATTGAGTATTGAAGATGCAAATATTACTTGGGTTTACTACCTTTGAAAAGCCAAGTTAAAATATTTCAAATCTAAAGAAAAATCTAGGCATGTGTGTTCTTGTTCTTAATTTTTAATGGGGATTCGTACTTGTGCACTGCGATGTGAGGTATCTGTGTGAAATGAAGAGAAGTAGCTGATGTAGAGGGGCTGCCAGGCCTCAGAGCTCCACTCTGAGTCTTGACTGATGTGATTTGCTCTTCACAGGGCAATCCTGGGAGCGATGGTCCCCCCGGCCGCGATGGTCAGCCTGGACACAAGGTAAGGGTATCCCAACTTTCTTCAATTTAAAAATAACTGAAGCATGGGCCACACTAATGTTTATTGTTATTTTGCCTTCTTCAGGGAGAACGTGGGTATCCTGGCAATGCTGGCCCTGTTGGTGCTGTAGGGGCACCTGGTCCTCATGGCCCTGTGGGCCCCACTGGCAAGCATGGAAACCGTGGTGAACCTGTAAGTATGTCCCTCCAGGCTGTCATCATTACGTTTCACTACTGAAAGTCTCCACACTTGGGAACTGTGGGGTTCACTGGGAGGAGTACCTAGGTTTAACTAATGAGTACTAATGAGTACTAATGAGTACTTGCTAATAAGTTACTTGTTTCTTTTCTAATTCACAGGGTCCTGCTGGAGCTGTTGGTCCCGCTGGTGCCTTTGGTCCAAGAGGCCCTAGTGTAAGTTCACGGGGAAGACTTCTTTACAAATTACTATTTAAGAAGGATCCCTTCAGATAACCTAATGAGAGAACTAAGAATATATAGGCCAGATGTCACATTTTTTTAAAATTTTAGTCCGTATCTATTAAATGATCATGAAGCTATAACCAACCACTTTAAAGACAATTCAAGTGAATTAAATTAAGAGATGGGACTATTGCCTACATGAATTTTAGATCTTTGCATGTCTTAATTAAACAGATTAAACTGTTGACACTTTATGTCCTTTTTTATAGGATGTAAAGGTTCTACTGTCTTCTTTCTTTACAGGGACCACAAGGTATTCGAGGTGATAAGGGAGAGCCTGGTGACAAGGGGGCCAGAGGTCTTCCTGGCTTAAAGGGACACAATGGATTGCAAGGTCTTCCTGGTCTTGCTGTAAGTACAATATAGACCTCCGGCTTATGTGCAGACTTTACAGGCCCATAATTCAAATGATTTTCCACAGATTTCCATGTTCCAAAACACCCTACATCATATTCTCTTCCTATTCTCTAAGTCCATGCCTCCAGAAACAAATCTATTTCATTCCAACCCCAAAACGGGAGGGTTAAGAGAGACAGAAATATTCATATATTAATATCTCCTAGCAGCAATGTCCTTCAACCCCAGTTAAAATAATATAATTAGAGGAATGACTAATATTACACTGTTAAAATAGCTAGTGAGGAAAAAAATAATTATAAAAGACATCATGAGCGAAAAGAGCTCCACTTTACATTTTCAGCTTTCTCAATACAGCCCATTAAAACAGAAGTTTCCCATTCAGTGTCTTCAAATCTATCTATTGACAGATGTTCTAAAAGTGTGTTTTTTTTTCTTTCTTTTGTACAGGGTCACCATGGTGATCAAGGTGCTCCTGGCTCTGTGGGTCCTGCTGGTCCTAGGGTAGGTTGATTTAAGAGACATGTATCTCTGAAATCGAGTCTGTAGATATGAATCTCAGACCTCTGCTCCCTTTCAGTGTTTTTACTGGCTCACAGATTTGGTATCCTCCTTTCTTAGGGGCCTGCTGGTCCTTCTGGCCCTGCTGGCAAAGATGGTCGTAGTGGACATCCTGGCACAGTTGGACCTGCTGGCATTCGTGGTTCCCAGGGCAATCAAGGTCCTGCTGTAAGTATCATTTGGAAACTAATAGAAGACATCAATGAGCTAAAACCTACCTTTTCCCATTTAAACCAAGACAATTATAACAAGATATTAAACTTATCCCCTCTGCTTTATGTTTTCTTTCATTTCCCTTAAAGAGCCATGATCCACACAGTTATTGATAGTTAAGTTTTAGGCATATAAAATTTTGTTTTCTAAAAATATGTAAAGAGTGTATGCAGTGATGTTTCAATCTGTTTTTGCAAGTGTGAGGAAAGACCTTGTTTATTTACATGAACTTGATTCTTTTTTTTAGCTTCATAAAAACATGTTTTGCAATCCACTCAATTGAAAATCTGCTGTCAATGATATGTCATCCTGTAATTATACACACATTCGCTTTGCAGGGCCCTCCTGGTCCTCCCGGTCCTCCTGGACCTCCTGGTCCAAGTGGTGGTGGTTATGACTTTGGTTACGATGGAGACTTCTACAGAGCTGACCAGCCTCGTTCACCGCCTTCTCTCAGACCCAAGGATTATGAAGTTGATGCTACTCTGAAATCTCTCAACAATCAGATTGAAACTCTTCTTACTCCTGAAGGATCTAAGAAGAACCCAGCTCGCATGTGCCGTGACTTGAGACTTAGCCACCCAGAGTGGAGCAGCGGTAGGTGTCCAAGCCAGGCATATATGTCTCACAAGTTTTCAAATGAGTCCCTACCACCCCTTAAAACGAAAATGTATTTAAATCCCAATTGCAGTTGGTGAAATCATACTCATTTGATGAGGCATCATTTTCTCCCTTCCCTACCCCAGTATCCATTTTCAGACTTCTCTTCAGATACATATTTTTTTGCTTTTTTTCATGGCAATGAGTGTATCCTGATTTCATTTTTTGTGAAAGAAAAGCAAAAAGTATCTAATCTTAAAAATAGCCTCTGCCTTCTCGTTAAGGTGGCAATGACAAAATAGTACAGTTAAAACACTTGTGAGAATCTAAATCTTTAATTAATAGTTTTTAGAACCTATGCTCCATCCAGTGAAAGCTTTAATGATCTAAGTAATGTTTTTTTTAAGGTTACTATTGGATTGATCCTAACCAAGGCTGCACTATGGATGCTATCAAAGTATACTGTGATTTCTCTACTGGTGAAACTTGCATCAAGGCTCAACCTGAGAACATCCCAATCAAGAACTGGTACAAAAATTCTAAGGCCCAGAAGCATATCTGGTTTGGAGAAACAATCAATGGTGGGACTCAGGTGAGGAATCCTGAAAATAATTATTCTCTTCATAAAAATATTGTTATAATAGTTTGTGTCTTAATTATCTTCATTTTAATCCTTTACCAAAATGGACTTTTTAAAGAACTTGCTACTTGCACATATTATATCTTCAATTAAATATTAAAGATGTACTGATTAGGCACAGAAATGCACAACTCAGAATTATTTAAATTTTACTTAACTGATAATCACTGGAAAAGTGGAATCATTTAATGTGAAGGAGTACTAACAAGATAGAACCCTGAACCAATACTTATACTATTTTCAGGACATGCACTTTTCTTAATTTTTTTTAACCTTTCAGCCAACTTGATCGAATGCCTCCTGACAGAAATTGCAAAAAAGGGAAAACTTAGAGGTCTAAATTACTATTCCCTTATTCTCCTATTTTAAAAAATGAAACATTATATGGCTGTATAAATAGTACAAGGGTAAGGCACTTGCTTTGCATATGAATACTCTGGTTCCATTCTTAACACTTTGTGTAGTCCCAAGAGCACTGCTTGAATTGATCCCTGAGCATAAAGCCAAGAGTAAGCTCTGAACACCTCCAGTTTGGCCCAAAATTCCCCCAGACTCCAAAACAGGAAAACAAAAATAAAGGTTTGTCTGAGACAGCAAACATCTTTTTGAAATTACCTCGACTCAACCAAGTAGTTCTTTCAACCCTTCTAAAGAACCCATGCTTCAAAAACAAGTGAATCCAGTTTCCTTAAAAAAAAAATTATTTTCTAAGATTCAATTTTGAAATCATGATTCCTCCCAATAGCATACTTTTTTTTTTGCTTTTTGGACCACACCCCATGATGCACAGGGGTTACTCCTGGCTCATGCACTCAGGAATAACTCCTGGCAGTGCTTGGAGGACCACATGGGATGATGGGAACTGAACCCAGGTTGGTCTTGTGCAAGGCAAACACCCTATCCACTGTGCTATCACTCCAGCCCCCCAATAGCATATTTTTTAAGTTGGATGTTTACTATCTTAGTTCTTCTCCACTTACTGATAACTCCCATTTTATTCCCCGTAGTTTGAATACAATGTTGAAGGAGTTACTACTAAGGAAATGGCTACCCAATTTGCCTTTATGCGCCTACTAGCCAACCATGCCTCTCAAAATATCACTTACCACTGCAAGAACAGCATTGCATATATGGATGATGAGACTGGCAACCTGAAAAAGGCTGTCATTCTGCAAGGCTCCAATGATGTTGAACTTGTTGCTGAGGGCAACAGCAGGTTCACTTACAATGTTCTTGAAGATGGATGCTCTGTAAGTAACAGTAAAATATGGGAATAATGTTTATTTGGAGGTAATGGTTTAGAGAAAATGCTAGATTAAACCATTAAATGAATAGATCAAAGGACCTAACTTATTTGGTCCTTTTCATAAGTGAATTTGTTTAAATTCAGATGGTAAATCCAAAATATTACCAAATTTTGCCTTCTGAGGTTCTCTGAATATTAGAAATATATGCTTGTGTTCACATATTAGCTAGCTTTCTTTTAATGTGAATTTCTTAAATGATGATGATATGCATATAGTTTAAATTTCTTAGGGATTAAAGTCTTGAGTCTTATTTTTAACTTATATGTATTTGATTGTACTTACCAGTTTGGCCTATATTTAATTTTCCTGATTTTTTCCATAATGCTATAAATTAGGAAATAACTAAAATTCACTAATAGTACTGCATATCCACCTAATCATTCCCACTGTCACTACACACACACATCCTGAAAATTATAATTAAAGAAAATCACTTGGAATGGGTATTGAGTTTTTTAAAATAAGCTCCAAGAAGCTTCATTCAAAGAAACAATCTAATGTTACTGCTTCAAAGATGAACTTGTTGATCCAGATGTGTATTCAGAATGACACAAGAGCTCTATAGCATCTAGAGTTCAGATGATAATATCTAGAGATCAGATGATACTATATTAATAAATAAGTTTAATTTATAATGTACTATTCTTTGTTAAACAGAGAAAGACAAACGAATGGAGTAAGACCATCTTTGAATACAAGACAAATAAGCCATCCCGCCTGCCTATCCTTGATATTGCACCTTTGGACATCGGTGGCACTGACCAAGAAGTCATTTTGGACATTGGCCCAGTCTGTTTCAAATAAATGAACTCAACCTAAATTAAAAAAGAAGGAAATCTGATACAAAGTTTCTCTCCTCGTCATTTCTTTTTTTCTTTTTTAACTGAAAGCTAAATCCTTCCATTTCTTCTGCACATCTGTTTGCTTAAATTGTGGGTAAAAGAGGAGAAGGATTGATCAGAGCATTGTGCAATATGATTTTATTAACTTCCCATCCCATTCTTCCCTCCCCAAACGATTTGGATTTTTTTCAGCACTCTTACAACTGTTGTGGGAAATGTCAACCTTTGTCTTAAAAAATGAATAAATAAAAATTGAAAAATAAAATAAAAACCATGAACATTTGCACCACTTGTGGCTTTTGACTATCTTCCACAGAAAGAAGTTTAAGACCCAAACTTCCAAAGGTTTAACTACCTCAAAACACTTTCCTGTGGGTGTTATGTATACATTAGGTGCTAACCTAGACAGAGATGACCTGAGGTACTTATTTTTTTTCAAAATACAGAGGTGCTAATTAATTATATTTTAAATACTTGAAGAATTTTATGGTGCTAGAAGAATTTAAAAATAAATACTTCTCTGTATTGAGTTGTGCTGTGTATTTTTTAATTTGATCTAGCATCAATTCTTTACATCTTTATCCCCAATCAAAAGTGTGCGGATTATCATTTGCCCAATACTGCCTCTTCTTTAAATTCAGCACATGTTCTTTGCTAGTTTCATTTTCATTCTCTCCCATGCTTCCCAAGAAGCCTTGTTATTGGACAAGCATAAAAATTAAATTGTATTTTGTATATGTGAGATGTTTAACTTGTAAAAAAAATTAAATAAAGCATGTTCTGTTTTCCAAAAGAAAATATTGAGTAGAGTTCTTTGCTTTGATGCTCATTGCAATATACACATGAGTTATAGCATCTCTATTATTAGACCACGTTTTTCTGATAGTTACTTTGTTAAAAATAAATGAAACTTTCTATGTTAGAGCAAAGAACAAGGATTCAGGAGATCTGAGCTCCAGTTTTGGCTGTGCTTCTTATCTGACCTTGACATTTCATCTTCCTGAATTTCAGTTTTTATATATCTTAATATGTGAATGATTTCTTCTCCAGACTATTAAACATTTCTCCCAATCAAAATGCATAAGACCTAAGTAACCTGACATTGTTGACCTAAGTTTACTCTAAGCAAAAAGTCTTTTGATTTATTACCTATTAACTACTTTAAAACAGTGGCTGAAAGTTGGTCTATGAACAATTAACACTATTAACTAAAACAGTTTCAAATATTCAGTAAAAAATGGCATACACTTTAATCTGATGCAACTGAGTACAATGTTAAGCGGTAATGTGTGTGCTGTCAATCAGCAGAGACAGTTGTGGATAATAGTACCACGAACACCTACCTGCCAAATCACGTTGATTTTTCCTCCTCTGCACTTTTCAATGACATCTTTAATACACTTAAACATAGTAATGTGTCAAGTAAAATGTTAAGATTCATTTAGAGCTTATTTCCTGTTGCAGAACATAATTGTGATTGTAATATTTGCCTCCAGTTATGTCATCTCAAGATTCGATTAGTTTTAAAAAGAAAAAGACTGAATATGACAAAAATCTTAGACTCCAAATAAAGTTAGCAAGGACTACTTACCAAATATAACTTCCAATTATGGTCCTTTCATCCCCTAAATTAGGACATCACCAATACTCATCTACAAATAAGACTTAGCAAGAAATCAAAACGCTCAGCATCCTGCAAAATTATGATGTTCACTAATTGGGGATCTATTGGGTAAAGTTATTTCAGCAACTCTTTGTAATATTAACACTCTACATCTGACATAAATTAACCAATAAACTTTGCCAAATGATATAAAGATATATAGAGAGACCCTGGTGATCAGAATCTTACAAATTAGTCCTTGAAATGGCCATGAAAAATGAACATGGCAACCAGATAGAAATCTCTGGATTAAACATAATTTATGACCTTCCTTATATTACAAGAAACAACCATAAGGTTAGTATAAAGAAGGCATAAAGAGAAGAAAAAGGAAGAAAATCTACATTTATTAAGCATCAACTATAAGCATAAAATAAAAGCAAACAAACAATATAAATTGGGAAATTTCTTTAGTTGACATTTATTAATAAGTCATTTAATTATAAGTGTGAGACTATAATAATATAGCTTTAATTATGATACATCTTTTTGAGAACAATGAGGAAATTTATTATTATATGGCCAAATTATATGGACATATATGTCACTATATCACTGTCATCCCGTTGTTCATCAATTTACTTGAGCTGGCGCCAGTAACGTCTCCATTCGTCCCAGCCCTGAGATTTTAGCAGTCTCTCCTTACTCAGTTTTCCCAATGATTGGAGGCTCTTTTCAGGGTCAGGGGAATGAGACCTATTATTGTTACTGTATTTGGCATATTGAATACATCATGGGGAGATTGCCAGGCTCTTCTGTGCAAGCGGGATACTCTCAGTAGCTTGCCAGACTCTCCAAGAAGCATATATATATGTATATATATATGTGCATATACACACACGCATATATATGTATATATATATATTTATTTATATGTCCCTTTATGGTGACAGTCCAGGAACATGTTCACTCATAAGTGAGGCTTGGCTCGAGCATGTAGAAAGCGGCCTGGAGTGTGGTGGCGGTGGGGTAGTGGAGGTCCACTGCCAGGGCTGGGTCCCTTGGGGTGGGGAGGGCTTTCACCTGCCCCCCCTCTGGGGCCAGCCTGGTGCGGGGCCAAAATATAACAAGAAATAATTATGTATCTGAAACAGAAAATCTATGACAAATTTTTGTATCCCAGTAACATTGGTGAAGCAGAAGAAAATACTTAACATAAAATGTTTGCAATATTTCAAGTATAAACCCATTTACATGGTCATTAGAAATTAAAACATGAATCTAAAGATAATAGTAGCTAAATTTATATACAATGGATACGAATAATTTTTATGTGTAAATTTATAATATTGTATTGACTTACAGGTAGAATTACAAGTAGACTTACAGGTCTACTCTTAGAATATTATGAAAATTCTCTGTCAATCAGCAGAGGCTATTCTGCTGAAAGAGTGGCATCTCCAGGAATAGGGGAGTCAGCCTCCATCCACCTATCTCTGAAAATGAAGGAGAGGCCAAATTCAAGATTTATCACCCACTGTGTCCCAGCGACTCCACAGACTGGGGACGGCAATGGGACTTCTTCAAAGAAGCAAGCAGCAGCATTCTCAGGGAGCTTGCAGTTCAGTTGTAGAAAAGAATATAATAATGAGTAAACATAGCTCTAAATGAAGTGTCCTCCAAGAATATTATCAGAGGCACTACTAACTAATGAGACGGAATCCTGGAAATTAACCTTAGCCTCCTGATGCAGTTAAAAGTGATATTTGGATTCAACTAGACAGCTCTTGCCAAAGATCTCATTTCATATTTAAACTCTCTAACTAAAGACTTCTCTGAAACGACATAGGAGAATAGTATTTTACTTATCAAATCAGAAGGTCCACTGAATGCTCTCGGGACCTAGACAATGTACTGAAGGCTTAACCTTGTACCTCTAGGATCCCTCCCACGGAGCAAATTACTAGGCCCAAGTGACCTTCCTCCTCATAATATTTCCTAAACCTTAGAAAGTCAGCACTTCTACTTTGTACTGGTATGACGGAGAGGGAAGTAAACTGCATATGAGTAAGGGAAGAAGCAGGTAGCCAAGATGGAATAGAAGATATTAATCAAATCTGGTAAAAGGAAGGGTCACTTAAAATTCTAGAATCAATATAGCTAATTCACTGGCAAAGAGCAGAGACACCTGAGCAATGCTGAACACATTTATTATCTTTAATGCGAAGACTTTTTTTTAATGCTATTCCACTTAATAGCACTGAAAAGGAAGTTCAGAAATTGGATTATATATAAGAAAAGTTGAAAATGTCATTTCAGGTCAGAACAATGATCCATCTAGATGAGTACTTTGCCGTTGACAGTGGCACCAGGGGAAATTTGGGAGAAAGAGTGGTTGGCACTTTCCGTGAAACCAGCCACAAAACTCCCATTTAATAACCCATTGTAAATCTTTTTTGTACACAGATGCATCTAAACCCTTCCAGAATCCTCTATCTGTTTTGAAATATGTTGGTATTACAGCACCAACAGGAGAGAGCTAATGCTGAATTGTTAGCTCAGCTTTCTGACTCTCTGATCAAGAAGTTAAAATATGTTTTCTATTCTTGTGCCTTGATCAGCCAGGGATTCAACAACTCAGTGACCCGAGGGAACACCAGAAACTGCAGCTAGGGGACCATAGACATCTCTTAATGATTGACTTATCCCTGTGGTTCAGTGCAACAAACTCGTAATTCATGGTCAGCAGCCAAGGTTATGAATAACAGTTCTACCATGAATCAAAGGCCCTTGGGAAAACCTATTTTGTTTCATTATTGTTATTTGGTGGTAGAAGTGCTCCTAAGTGCTCAGGTAGAAGTGCTCAGGAGGCTCTGGGGCCATTCCTGGCAATTCTCAGCCAATGGGAGCAGAAGCTCAATTAAAGTACCTGAGGATGTAATGCTTCTCAGGCCCTGCAGGGTCTGAGATCACCCAGGTCACATCCAGTGATGCTGGAGGCCTCCGGGACTTCACCTGGCACTAGTAAGGTAGCATGTGATGCTAAGGATTAGAGTTGGTCACATGTGATGAAAGCATCCTAACAGCTGAACTATCTCCTGGCTTCTAAATTATTATTTTAAATATCTTATTACTTTAAAAACAAAATGTTTATTGAGCTACAGTATTATACAGTATTAGAAGTATATCGTTATCCCTCTATATGTGTATATACTACACTTACACTCACCATCACAGTTCTAGTGACATTCACCAAATTCAGTTGACCCTCTTTACCCATTCCTCACATTCCCTCTTTCTCTCTGGTAATTACGATATTCTTCTCAAAATCTATCATTTTTGTTGTATTTTTAATTCTGTTTACTATATTTAATATTCCATATGAGTGAAACCACATCGTATATATGTTTATTTTTCTAAATTATTATACTTAGCATAATCAATTCAAGTTCCATTCATGTCATCTAGGACGCAAGATTTCTCTGCTTTTAAAATCTGAACAGTATTCTACCACTTATTTCTGCAGTGGTTTTATAGTGTTTTTGTCTTAATGGTTTAGATGTTATGTTAATAATGCTGTAAATAGGAGAATTCCTCCATAGCTTGGAAGCCGGCCTCACATGCTGGGGGAAAGCAGCTCAAGTAGAGAAGGGACCACCAAGCAAAGGGGCCCATTCAGGATGGAAGATGCGGGCTGAAAATAGACTATAGGCTGAACATGATGCCTACTTAATACCTCTATAGCAAACTACAACACCCAAAAGGAGAGAGCAAGCAAAAGGGAATGCTCTGCCACAGAGGCAGGGTGGGGTGGAGGGGATGGGTGGGGGTGGTGGGAAGGATGCTGGGACCATTGGTGGTGGGAAATGGGCACCGATGGAGGGATGGGTACTCGATCATTGTATGACTGAAACACAAGCATGAAAGTTTGTAAGTCTGTAACTATCTCATGGTAATTCACTAATAATTTTTTAAATAGTGCTATAAATAGGGGCACAAATATCTTTTTAAATGAGTATTTTCAAGATATATGTGTAAATACTCGAGTGAAATTTCTGGGTCCTATGGAATTTTTACTTTTGGATTTTTAAAAGACCCTTGATAGCATTTCCCATAAGGGCTACAGGAATTCATATTATCAAAGTGTACAAGGATTCCTTCTCATCTATCTTCTCCAACACTTGTTTTCAGCCTCTACTATAGACCTTTCTCATAGTGTGAACTATGTCTTTGTAGTTTGTTTTGCATTTTTCTATTAAGTGATGGTGAACATTTTCTTAGTTGCCATCTGCATGTCATATTTGCCTATTCAGATATTTTATGCACGCTATACAACCCAACCAGATTATTTTTAATACCATAAAAATGAATTTCAAATAGTTTGTGGATTTAAATATAATATACAATGATATACATGAAGGCAGTAAACTGGTTAGGAGAAGATATTTGCACAACAACATCTGACAAGGATTTATCTAAGATATACAAAGAATGTATATAATTATGCAAACAAAAACAAGACACAAATAACCTGATCAAAATTGGGAAGGTCTCTTAGGTTGTCTAAGAATTTGGTTAGTATATCATTAGCATAGCTATTCTACCTATCTCTTAGAACAGAACCTTGTAGAGGATGAAAGGGGTCTGTATGAATGCACTTGGTGAAATTTGGGCAGATGATGTTTGTGAGCAAATGTTACTTGCAAATATTAAGCTCAAATTTTCCCATCACTGATAGTGACCTCTTGATTTTATCTATCATTGTTTTTCTAATTTAAGAATACCAAAGTCTAGAATTTAAGTTTAATTATGATCATTTCACTCTTTAAATTGGTAATCTTTCAATTTTGAGTTATGCTACCCATAAAACTGTGGGTTCTACAACTAGTTATATTAAGATATCACAAATGTGTGCAGTGTAATACTAACATATTGTATGCAATTTAAAATCTGCAACAAAAATATTTAAAAGACAGAAAATACATACAAATATAAAATACTAAACTCCTGTGGGTTGTTTGGCACATCCTCTGGGGCACACATGACTGCCCTCTGACCTCTCTGTTCTACAAATACTGCCCTAAACAAGGACTCATGGTACGTTTTGGGGTGTAAGTAACAATAATGAACTTCTGATACAGCAAGTAATTTGCGTTTACGCATATGTTTGTTCAATGGGATTCACAACATTTTCATATGTTACAAGGAATTATAACAAAAAGTGATGTTTATGAAACACTGCACCCAAAAAAGTACTCATTAAACCCCAGGCTTCATTGACTATGACTTTATTAAACCCCAAACTTTTATTACTAGGCTTTCTTAATCAGAATATAATGCTTTTCTTATCTTAAGAACTGGCAGAAGTAACCATTACCCAGTGCAAATTAAAATAGCAGCCTTTTGCTCTTCCACATCCATTTTCTGAACTCTCCATTTATACTTAATCACGGCTAGGAAATAACTTAATGCCCTGCCATCTACTTTGCAGTTTCTAAATGCACCTGACCATGGAAGCTTTTGAAATAAAACAAACAAACAAACTCAAGATCAGGAATCAATTATTTAGCTACTCAAAAAGGTAAAATAGGCATCTATTGTAGATTTGAAAGAAGGAGAGAAAGAAAGGGAGATGAGCAAGAGAAAGGGAGAGAGAATTTAGCTTAAGAGGTTTTCACTTCCAGGCACCATAAAAGGTTTTAAGGGCAATTATTAGAACATGTTTTTCAGGCACCCTCAAATCATTTCATAGAACCAAAATGTCTCCTCTTCATCTGGTTGCTTCCAAGCAGAGCTATTATTCCAGCCCAAGGTACAAAATTAATTTGCTCAGGATTAACAATGTTAATGGTTTCTAGAAAGGTAGCCTTACAATAGCAATTCACTACATATTTTTTAAAACTCATGAACACAAAATGCACTTTACCATTAAGGTGCATATTTTTCTGGTGCAGCACTGCTCTTAGTATCTAAAGACTTAATCATAAATACGATGAAAAGGAAAAACAGGAACCATTTTTCAAATGGAATCTATTAATACTAGACAGAAGAAAAACATCTACTCTTAAATCCCTGTGCTGAATGAATGGCCTTTCTCTCCCTACTTGATGTCACTTCAAGTTCACTACTCCCCCTGCTGACTGGATAATAAAATACCCCAGTTTTGTAACACTGACACATGTGCACCATCAGAGAATGAAAACTCAAATTTTGGAGGAGATAATAGAACTGCATCCTATACTTACTTCCTGTATGCCCAAGATTATAGCCTTCTCTCCCACTTCCAAAGGAGTCAATCTTCATGGTTTCAATATTCCTTTTCACAAGAAGGTAGTGAATGCCAGGCAAAAGGAACCAAAGGAAACCTCAAAAGAAGCTTAGATCATTTTAGGTACCAGAGCTGCCCAGTGTTATGTATGTTGCTTAAAATGCAATAAAAGCTCTTCATTAGGATTTAGGCCAGAAGTCTTGGAGATTTTATGCAGCAGCAGAGACAAGAGGATGTGACAAAAGGACTGGAATTTGGGAAGACAAGAATTTTAATCCTGTCTCCACTTCCTCACCTGTAAAATGGGGGACTGGTAACACTACTTGTCAGATTGTTCATCACGAATCACGAAATCCCATTAATCACCGATTTCTCGGGCGCGCTCAGCAACATCTCATTTCATCTCATTTTTTCCTGAGATCTTAGAAATCATCAGATTGTTAGAATTACAAAAAAGGTATAGCTAGTTAGAGGCTTGGAGGAAATTGTGATTATTATTACAAGTGCTCCCATTGTTAGCATTTCCAAAGGTCTGGAACTACCCTACCAGCTTTCAACTCCACCACCAGAAAAAGTTACCACCTTTCCACAGGTTTCTATTTTCTCTGACCTCAGTGACTAAAATTATAGCACAACTATAATTTAATTATGTTCCAAACTCTCCTATCACAAATAGATTTCCTCTCATAAGCAAATCTCCAAGCTCTCACAATTTAGCTTGCAGGTTATTCTAAGTTTTCATAAAAGGATGACAATAATTTCACCTTTAACATTTTTTTCTGATATAAAAAAACAAATTTACATGCAACTGGTATCTACCCTATGCCATTAGGTTTATATAATTTTAGAGAGAATACTTTCTGAATTTTGGAATGTCTCTTTTGCTTCCTTGTGAGCCAGTTCTTCACAAGTGGACTATACTCATGCATGCTGAATTAGTCAAACTTCTGATATATAATTTTTACAATTTGATTTTCAAAATTTTGTCTTTGGCAGGGTCATTTTAACTTGACAGTTATCAACACACACCAAAAAAATCATAATTATTAAAGTCATGTCCTCAGGAAATTTCTTGGGCTGGAGCGATAGTACAGCGGTAGGACATTTGCCTTTCACGCAGTCAACCCGTGTTCGATTCCTCTGCCCCTCTCGGAGAGCCCAGCAAGCTACCGAGAGTATTGCGCCCACACGGCAGAGCCTGGCAAGCTACCTGTGGCGTATTGGATATGCCAAAAACAGTAACAATAAGTCTCACAATGAGAGATGTTACTGGTGCCCACTCGAACAAATTGATGAACAACGGGATAACAGTGACAGTGACAGTGACAGTGACAGTGATATACACTTACTAATGGTTTAAAACATTGTTAAATTACCCATTATCTCCAATATTCTGAATATCGGTATGAATATTACAAGACATACAAAAGTATTTTTGATTACTTATTTTCAACACCCATTCTTAAAATCATGATTACAGGACTTCTTTTCTTTATAATATAGAAATCTAATATAATTTCAAGAACTTTATTATGTAACTATCCATTTATTACTTTGACATTTATTCTTTTTTTTTTTTTTTTTTTTTTTTTTTTTTTTTTTTGCTTTTTGGGTCACACCTGGCGATGCACAGTGGTTACTCCTGGCTCTGCACTCAGGAATTACCCCTGGCCGTGCTCAGGGGACCATATGGGATGCTGGGATTTGAACCCGGGTCGGCCGCGTGCAAGGCAAACGCCCTACCCGCTGTGCTATCTCTCCAGCCCCGACATTTATTCTTAAGATCTGTTTCTAATTGAAAAAATTAACCTTCCTCAGATAACATCTAGAAAATTTCACATTTAAGCAAGCATTTTTGGGTAATTCATAAAAATTATTCACTTTCAATTATTATTTGGGCTTATGTTAAAATGTAGTGAACTCGTGGTCAATTGAAATCTCAACACATTTTCTTAGATTTCTTTAAAATATAATAAATACTCACCTAGCCATCATAAATTAAAAAATATATATATATTTTTTTAAATTGTTTTTTCCCCTAACTTGGGAAAGCTATCTATCACTATCTATCAAATAGAAATAAGGCCCACTAAGTCCTTTGAACCTGTGAAGAGAAAAAGACAAATCCATGCCAAAAGTGATGTGTCTTCTCGCCAATACACAAATTAAACCACGTATTTTGTAAGATTTATAGGGTCTCTTGGATTCTTTTTTGCTATCACCTTGGCTAGGTATCTGTCAAGTACATCTAATTCAATAAAATAGATTGATACTTGAGTAAAATCCCTAGCCTCCATTCTAAGCTAGGGGAAAAAACATGAAGACCATTTGGTCACCATAAGCCACTCATGATATGATTTGTTTGAAATATTGTCTTAAAACTACCATGGGAAAAATGTACTACACTAAAGACACTGGGTTCCAAAACTCTCCCTTTAAAATCATTTTTAAAGTTGGAAGCAACAGCATAAACGCAGTCTTTTTCTTCAAGTGTGCAATACTTCTCAAAGATTTTCCATATCTAATTAGTCAGAATTGCCAAAGTATCCAATTGCCAAGATGAAGCCAATGTACCTGTTTCAATGAGTACACTTATTGAAAATTTATGTTATTATCAAGTACACTCAAAGTTTGGGAATCACTGGTTTATGCTGTCCTCAGGAGTCGGAGCGATAGGACAGTGGGTAGAGCATTTGCTTTGCATGCGACTGACCCAGATTTGATTCCTCCGTCCCTCTTGGAGAGCCCAGCAAGCTACCCATGGTGTATTTGATATGCCAAAAACAGTAACAACAAATCTCACAGTGGAGACGTTATTGGTGCCTGCTTGAGCAATGGGACGACAGTGCTACAGTATCATGTTGTCCTCATATTGTTGACAGATTCTTGGATGATCCTGTGGCCCTTTTCTCAAAATGGCTAAGACCACAACTCCAAAATTATGGGCTCTCTAACCTGATTTAAATGAGAACATGTAATGGCTCATTGAACACGTGAGCAATTAATTTGGGAACAGTTGCAGTATTATAAATATGATTTCTTATTGCAAACTCAATTAATCCAGTCAGAAGGAATGTTAATTACAAAGAGAGTGGAAATTAGCATGAGTGCATGACTAAATGCTTAAATTCTGACCTATTATAATATCTAACTGGTAATTTACTTTAAAAGTACTTCCACAGAAGATCTCATGTATATATGTGCATGAGGGAAATAAAGCTACATTAGTCCACTCTCCAGGGATGATTAAGTAACCTTGGAAATACCCTAATTAGTAAAACCCACAACTTTAGATGTGTCTACTCTGGTATTTCAAATAGTGTTAGTGTAATCCAAACCAGAGGGTATATTAATGGCTGTTAGAAATAAGCTTTCATTTTTTTTAAATAATTGTTATAAAAGTAGCCAATAAATATTTGCATCAGCAAATTTTAACATAAGCTTACTTGTTATGTAGCAAGAGTGAAAATATTTTAGTCCCATCTACTTTTAGCCATTATGTTTGCATCCCAAACTTCAAACTCTCCTAAATCTCTAAATATTGACTTTGATCATTGACAAAATGACTCAGAAAATCAGGAAACGACAAAACTTGGCCAAATAAATTCTATACAAAGCAAACTAGTATTAAATTGACAAAAAATTAAATAACACTAAAAAATTACTGAATTTCCTTATGAATAATATGAATTAAAATATCCAGATTAAAAAGAAGAAATTGGAAGGACCTCCAAAGCTTTCCCCAAATTCTCATTCCAGTATTAGTATATGTGCTGCTGAAGTTAGTACCATCCCAAATTCTCTCTCCTTCTTTAGAGAAATAGTCTTCTTTAGAAATGGCCACAATTTACTAAATTTGTACTTTTATGGCCCTTCCCTCCTGGGAATAAGTGAAAGTACAGTGGCAAAATCTTAGGTGAGGTGGATCATTGACTTTTCTGAGAACTTGAAGCTTGAAAAAGATGATTGTTACTGAAGTTGAGGCTTCTTAATGACAACAGTCTAGAGACAGAATCCTGTTGATGATGCCCTCCATCTGTGATTTTCCCCTTGAATTATGAAATGATCCAATATCTTTTCACTAAATTTTTTTTTGGCATATGTTGGAAAAGGTTTGCTCCCATTAGATTTTTTTAAGGTTTTAAATCATACACCTAGTAAAGAGATTTTATGGGGGAGGGGGAATACCTAAAAATCTTAAAACAAGTTAGAGTAAGTAGAAATATGAGATCAAGATGAGTGGGGTTTTTTTTTTGTTTTGTTTTTTGTTTGTTTGTTTAGAATGCAGAAAAACAACACTGTTGGGAGATAATTATCTATGGGTCTTTGATGTTTCTGAAAACGTCTTGCAAGCAAAGATACAGATAACCTTTATTCTTTATTCTGGACTCTTTTCGAGGATGTTTCTATAGTGATTGTGAACAGTTTTAGAAAATATATTTCTCCCTCCAGAATGAGGAACCAGTTATGGTCCAATATAATAGAAAATGTTTCTCCCCCCCCCCCCCGACAGTGCAAAATGTCAGGCAGATTTACTCTGCAGCCCACCTTAAAAGATTAGGGTTCCCCATACTTGACCATTCCTCACTTGTGACACATCCACCAGGGTCATTCTGCACTACCCTCAGGGGAATTGGGAGTGGGGGAAGGGTTGGAGACGTGAAGCAAATATAAGGCTTCTTTTGCTTGCCTTGCTGTAAGTAATCAAGCCCTTTGTCTCTTACCTGGAAGCCTGGAAGCCCTGTCTTCTGCCAGCATCTATTAAACTGTGGCAGGTTAACATCTTTGCTTTAGAAGAGAAAATTTCAAACCTTTCACAGTTCTTGACAAACATTTCCAAGAATTCATATCAGAATGAAGCTGCATCAGTTCTATGTTCCAGTCTTTAAGTTGCCTAGCAACTATTTGGTCACCATTGATCTGACAATCTACGGTAATGAAAGACCATCATGCTATGCAGAAAAGTGTGATTGAACTATTTTCTTCCAGATGACAGGGACTGTGTGATTCATCTTTGTGTCTCCTTACCGCTAGCCCAGTACTAATACAGACGGTGCACCCAATGATTTTATGTTAAGCAAACTGCTAAAGCAACAAATTAACCATAAAAATGACTATTGGAATATGTATAAAATTATAATAACTATGCTCACTTCTAAATCTGTATCATAGCTTCTTTTTTTTTTCAGCATCATTCTGTTTCTCTAGATTCACTTAACTGCAAATAGTAGGGATTTCTTCAAGGAAGCACATTTGGTATGGGCATACACAGAATAAGAGAAAAGTAAAGAGCCTTGCTGAACTGGAGCTGGAATGGAACACTTTATGAAAGGTGACTTTGGCAAACACACGTGAAGGTACATGTGACTCTGTTCTCTACCGGTCTACCACGAATCTGGCTCATTCCTGTTCTACATGTTTGTCCTTTCAGATATGCTACTAATTGGCAATCTTTTTCTTTTCCTTTTCTGTTTTTTTTCTCACTATTCTAATTCATTTGGGAGAAATTCTGGTGCAGTACATAAATCCCTTGGCAGCCTATTAACCGGTGACCTTTGAGTAGACATCCCATCAACTGTGATCATTAAAGTCATGTGGTGCAACACGTGGCCGCTTAAGCATCAGATGCCATAGGTGGGACAATTTTTAAAGGAGGCAAAGTCATGAAAAGCTCTAACATCTCTATTTGAATGTCTACTGCTAATCTATATTTCTCATGTTTTCCAATCATATTTTTTCCTGAAAACTTATAAAAATCTTTCACTTGGTTTGGGTATTTTATCTTTGGATAAGATTATCAGCTACAAAAGTCTCTTAAGCATTTTTTAAAATTTTTTAGTTGTTTTTTTAGCAAAAACATCTTAAAAGGTGGTGCTAAAGAAAATGAAGTTTTAAATATTGTTAGACATGCATAACCAATAGTCAACTCCTACTATTACTAAATAACTATTACTATGAAGTAAACCATCCTCTGGTCTATGACTGTGTGTCTTTTAGAAATAATTGTATTTTCTCTAAAAGATCACTCTTCTACACAATTGATATGGCATTTGTAATAAGTATCTGGGAACAATTCATCAGTATTTATCAAAGTCTTAAAAATTATATTTTACTACTATTCTATATCAAGAAATATACCCTAGAAAGTAATATTTGATTTTCCCAAAGAATTGTGAACAAAGAGAGAGAAAACAAAGAGTTTCCCATAAATTTGAGATACTGGTTTTCCTTCCACTGCCTAAGTCATACACACATAGCTCTTCTCTTGTATCCAGAGCAACCAAAGTCACGGAAAACACAACCGGAAACAAAGAGTAGCTGCACCAACCTGAAGGACAAAACCATGAGTCACAGGAATCTAACTCTGATAAATTCTATGGTTATTTGCAGCATGAAGACAAAGAAAGAACCTGAACACCGCAGCTCTCAAAAAAGTCACAGTGCATATTCAATGGCTGACCTGCATGACAAGTGTCAATCCGACCCTCTGAGCAAGAGATGTTGTGGCAAGCTGTCTGCAAAATACTCTGAAAAGATTGCATTAAAAATATTTTTTATTGCCTCTTCTTACATTGAAAGCAATTCCAACTAGTAAGCCTTAAATCACATTAATCTCCTTCCCATACCTTATTTGCATTAAAATGGTAAAAATGTCTAAAGGAAAGACAATACAAATTAGCAAGTATATTTGTAAAAACAAAGGCTAAACCTTGCAGTATATTTCAGGTACAGCATAAGTCATCGTCTCATTTATAGAATAATATTGGAAATTAACCAAATGTTTTATGAGATTATTTAAAGTGATATGGCTTATTCAGATGAAGAACTGCAAAACAATGAGTTAAAATGTCAAAATTTCATAATAAAATCAGAAAAACCTAAATAACACATACCAGAATAACGGGTTCAATTGTATTTTGAGATATGTTTCAATATCTACATACAATTAAAAACTTACCCTTATTCATTTCCAGGTTGGTTCCAAATATTATGCCTTCAACCCAGTTTTTCTTTTATATTGAAGTACATAACATTCAGTGATTGAATATCAAAGCAATTGGCTTGGGTCTAGATCATGTTGTAGGGAAAATAGTATTTTTATCATTAGAATGATAGTTAAAACAACAAAAGACACATACTGTTAGAGACATACAAACTGTGACGGAAGAGGAATAGCACATTTCTATACTCTATCTCATTAACCCAGGGCACACTTGACATGAAGGGCACATGTAGGAGGTAAGAGCCCAAAGTATTTAATAATCCTCACAGATACAACCAGCAGTGCTGTAAAAGCGATGCAATGCCAGGGATCTAACCCAGGACCCTATGCATGATAGGCATTTGCTCCAACTCATTAAGCTATGTTTCCCATTCCTAAAAGGAAAATTTTATAAATATATGCAAATCACTGTCTCATGAATAAGTAAAATCATATAAAATATACATTAATGATTTATGAGTCATTGTGGTTAGTTTTATTTTTTCTTCATTTTACACAAATAGCAGAAAAATATTCAGAAGAAATTTGTTTTTAAAATGTTAATAGTCATTTATCTAATCAGATTATAGGACATTTCTTTTATCTTCTTTCTGCTTTTTTAAAATTTTAAGTGAACATTTGTTATTTTATCAGACAAGTTATTAATTTTAAATGGCACATATAAAACAGATGTTTTAAAATTAAACCTTATTTTATTAAAAATGCTTAAGAGTATATAGTGTTCAGTATACAATTTCTGTATCCAGAGATTGGATACTTGTTTAAACAAACCACTGAGAAACACGACAGAAACATGAGAACACATCTATAATGCAGGAAGTTTCCATCAACAGAATTCTATTTATCCTTCCCAGTAAAGCAGGACTATTGGAGACAATTGAATGGTACAGGGAAAAACAACCTCCTTCTATTTAATTGGATGTTAAAATACTTTTCAAAAGAAAAAGAAAAGGTTCTATCTAGATGTGGATTATATGAATATACAGAGTCTATAGTAAATTACCTTAGGAGGTGCCTCCTTAGCTTCCATGAATTCCAACCTCTTATGTGCTTTCCCCAAAATATCATTAAGAGACCTATTGTAGAAATTCTTTCTCTGATTTATTCATAAAATATGCATAGATGCATTAATGCAATAAAGGAAATTTTTCACAGAAACACATATCACTCTAGTAAATCAGGTTTAGTGAACTAAAAAAAAAGTCTCCTATGGAAAGGATTTAAAAGATAGTTTAAAAAGTTCTTTGGTTATGTAAAATCACTAATGGTTGATTCTTGGTGGGAAATGTGAATTTAAATTAAACTGTAAGAGTAATTTTTAAATTCTCAGCATTAAACTGAAAAATAAATTGAGCAAACACATGGTTTAGGCAGGATTGAAAGGTTCTGCTAAAACCAGACTGCTTAGATCCATTAGCAACACTACCAGAAAGAAAGAATAACTTATCAGAAAGCAGTGTAGGCTGTGGAAAATTAATAGAGAGTGCTAGACCCAATCTTGGTGTAGAATTACATGGAAGGGATTAGGAATTGACGGGAAGGTAATTAAGTAGAAAGAGCAGCCGGAAAGAACTGAAAAGCAAAAGATCAGATTGTCTGAGGTTGAGCCCCTCACCATCTGTTGGCAATCATCAAAATTTATTTGATCTTATTGTGTATTTACTTTGCTAAAAGGAAAAAATAATGAAACCTCATTTTAATGAATAGGTGAGATACAAGGCCATTATAACAGAATTCATTGTTTAGCAAGTAAAATCATGATCATTGCAGCACAATAAATAAAATTAATGCAATCTACATGTTTCATCTTTGTCCACATCCCTGATATCAGCATTATTAAAAGGTTCAATGTTTGCCTCACCTTTTTAAAATACAACTTTGTCTATAATTTTACTGTTATTATTTACTGTATGTCTGTTTATACAATTTGCTCTTCTAAAATTTCTGAGAGATTTCCTTCTGATCAGCATCAGCACCTGTGATTTCAGTGTCACCTAAGGATGTTTATAGCCTCCCAGTTACACGAAGAAGAAAACTATCTTTTTCTTCTACTTCTCTGTCTATACTCACTTCACTTTCAAATTTTTCTAAACCATGTTCCTACATATCCATTAAGTATTTTGGTGTTTCTTTCACTCTTTTTCACCTAGACGGCAACTTTTTCATCTTACGCATTTTATCACCCACCTCTCTTCTCATGCTCCTAAAATCTATCTTCTACAGAGAAAACACAAATCTGTCTGTTCAATCCCCTGTTAAGAGATTTCTGTTTTCACATCACTTACAGGATAAAGTCCAAAGGCTTCTATTTGCTATATGAAACCCTTAACCATGGTGTCCCCTGACAATTTCACCTCTCTAGTTCTTCTTTTTCATCTCACAGTTTATATCCTTCGGCAAAACCACAGTGAGTAATTTATAAAGCAACTACTAATAAATAATTAAGCAATTTTTATTATAATCAACTCTGTATGCCTCAGGGATGAGTATTTTCATTCATTCTTTAGAACTGTGCCAAGATTCAGTATTTCAAAAATACTGCTTGGATTTTAGAGTATGAATCTTGAGAGTATGGCTGGACAGGTTGAACAGCTAGCTGTCACACAGGAAACCTCTGCACAAGAGGTCTCCATACAGCTCAGCGAGACTAGCAGATACATCATTGTATCTCTGGACACATATTAGTATTGCCCGCTGCTTGTCAGGCAGTGTGCAGCTACACAGAAGATGGAATATTTTCCTTTATTAAAAAATGATTGAGACAGTGTCATTTTTTGTCTAGTATCATCTTTCACGTACCTAGCCACACACTTTTCACATGCCGGATATTTGAAAGCTTTATCAGAAAAAAGCTGGCTGCCCCAAAATCAAGGACTTTATTTTATTTTTAAATTTCTTAAGGAAAAGAAATTGATGTCAGGGTTTTTTTTTTTAATTTAAATTCACATTTGCATTGCTGATGGACTATTTAACAGTTCACATAATCAATAAAATTACTGCTGAAGCATGGGATGTGTTAATGAGAGAATCTAATATCTGAGCAAGTGATTTACTTATGAAAAGTTAAAATATGTTTACTTGCTTGCTTCTATTTGTTAAACATAAGAAATTACCCTTTTGATGAAAAAACATCTGAATATTTCTATAAGATATTCATCTTCTTGTACATGAGACTAATTTCTTTTTAGGGGTTTAGATTTTTTTCCCTCTATTTATTATACTTACTTTACAAGATTGTATTTAATTCACCACAACCACCATCAAAGTCCAGCCCCATTACACTAGGAACTTGCATATCTTGGTAAATGAAAGTATCCTATCTTGCTCCCATTTCCAGGAAAGAATGCACAGATAAAAATTTGTGTAAAGAAAATTAAAATGTGGATTCAGTATCATGACAATGCAGAGAGGAAATTTTTTAAATATCTTGGGCACTCTATAGATTTATAAAAGAGATGCTGCTGGGGCTGGAGCAATAGCACAATGGGTGGAGCATTTGCCTTGAATGTGGCCGACCCGGGTTCGAATCCCAGCATCCCATATGGTCCCCTGAGCACCTCCAGGAGTAATTCCTGAGTGCAGAGCCAGGAGTAACCCTGTGCATTGCCTGGTGTGACCCAAAAAGCAAAAGAAAAAAAGAGAGATGATGCTAACATTGAGTTAGTAAAAAGTGAGCACTGAATATTTTTTAAATATTCATCTTACTTTTTAAGAAGAAAGATGAGGGCTTATTTCTGTAACATGGTTTAATACTATATTCTTGTAATAGCATAATTGAATTGTGGTTAATATAGAATAAATGACACTTTAAGTCTCCAATTCAAAGTATATATTTCATAATAGGTATAAGCTTTATGTTTCTAGTTAAAAATTTAATATCGGGGGCCGGAGCGATAGCACAGCGGGTAGGGCATTTGCCTTGCATGCGGCTGACCGGGTTCGATCCCCGGCATCCCATATGGTCCCCCAAGCACCGCCAGGAGTAATTCCTGAGTGCAAAGCCAGGAGTAACCCCCTGAGCACCGCTGGGTGTGACCCAAAAAGAAAAAAAAAATTAAAAATTTAATATCGATAAAGAGGAAAACTATAAACTATGCACATAATTAAAGTTTCAGGAACATCATTCTGTCATTAGATACCATTCTAAAACTTATTTATATATATAATGTATATTTTTGTTTGCCAATAGTAAAATTATTGCAAAATAAATTATCAATATTCTATAATTATCAAAATATAATCACTGAAATAATTATATTAATGATAATTTTTTAAGTCTAAAATAATTTCAATCTATAAATATGAATTGCACATAGTTTTATCTAGTGTACTTTTATTTTCATTAAAATGATTATCAAACTATATGTACTTTCTGTGTTATGATAATAAAAAATTTGAATGAGACTCATACATTTTAATTTGAAGTTTTCATAAAATTAAAAATATAGAAATAAATTAATGAAATTATCACCAGTAACTCTAGTAATATGCATAATTGCTTTTAAAACTGAAGCACCATCCTCCAGGAGAAAGAGAGAGAGAAAGGTAAAACCACATTATTATTGAAATCCCTCTTGCTAAATAAATTTTATGAGCACTTTCCTATACTATTTCAAATTTTAAGCAATTATTTTACATAGACCAATCATACAATATGGACATTTTTGTCAAATTTTTCACTTTTAAAAACTGTGCAATCTTTTTCTTAGTAATAAGGAAAACTGTTTTCTCACATGCTCAAACACCGTTCAGAAAACAAAATCCTTTTTTTCCATTCTCTGTGTTTTTTTTCTCAGCTTATCATTGCTTTTATAGTGGTATTCATGCGTATAAATTTTCAAGATTTTCTCTATAGTGTTCCCTTGCATTTCTGCTTAGGCTAAATATTTGTATATTTTAAATTTTATTTTATTTCTATTTTAATTTTTCACATCTGGAATTTATTTGGTAAATGAAATGAGGTAACTAAGTATCCTACGACACAAATTTGAGATGGCATCTTTATCACACAATAAATTCTTATGTATGCATTTGAATTTAAAATTTGTGCTGGTGGAGTGATGAAAACTACCGTTCAGGCTTCAGGCTTTTGTTCCTTTTGTATCTGTTTAGTTAAATGTGGCATTGATTTAGAATGGTGATTTCTTTTTAACACTCCATAAAGGGATTTTATTTGAAGACTTACATTTCAATTTATGTACACACACATATATTTTTTCTCTTCAGATTTACATTATCTTTAAAGCAATGCAAGCTCTCTGTGGAAAAAAATTAAATGAAAGTGTTAAGAAGCAACAAAAATTATTTCAATGCCTTTAAATCTCAGTATACAACTGCAACCATGATAATACTTTGGCAAATTTGATATAGAGAACTTTTTCTCTTTGTCCCTTTGAAGAGCCTAGAAAAGTAAAAATAAAGCTTGCTACATGGCTTCATATGATTTTTAATTCTTCCGTTAGCACTTGAATTTTCCTAATAATGATTTTTTAATTCTTCTAAAAAAGTTTGAAATATATTTTTAAAAGAGCTTAAATGTATATATAAATTTATACTCTGAAACCAGAAAACAAATGGGCTTTTTTAAATGACTCATTAAAATGAAAATACTCCATTTCACCAGCGGGTGGCAATATCAACATATACTGAGCTTGATATTTTCAACAGTACTGCTTCATGCAAAGGGAAAAACTAACTAAAATGTCTGACAACCATAACTCCAGCAGCTGTTGTTTGCCTGCAGTTGTTGTGATTAAAAAAAGCAAATGGGAAACCTACAGAAATAATCACAAGTGAGAACATTACACAACATGAAACTAAATTACCTTGGCTTAATGCAAGCTCAGTGAAAATAAAAAGCTACGTGTTAAAATATTACTCCTCGTGTTCCTAAAGAACACTGTGTTTTAATATTTCTAGATAGGGCTAAGGGTTTGCATCAAACATCCTACAATTACATGAATTACAACTATTGCTTAAAAACAAAATGAAAAGTAATAGAGAATATAATTGTAATGGGAAAATGGCAAATTTGAATTGTTAGCAAAACATCCAAACCCCAGAGCTAAGCCGCCATTATAGTTAAAGGCAGTCAAGATGGTAGGAGACTTGCAAGAGCAGAACAGTCCACATGAAGAAATACTTCCAAATAAGACTGAAATTGTAGTTTTTATCGAGTTTAATAACAAAAGTGAACATAAAATCATAGTAATTGCCATTCTTATGTGTGAAATCCAATAATCCCATACATCAAATCTTGAAGGAAAGGAGTTCCTGGTGACTTTACCAAGAGTTTTAATCTACATGTTTTTCTACTCAGTCTCCAAGCCAAATGTAGTATATATAACAGCATTTTAAAATTTTTTGGATAAACCATACTCTGTTTTGTACTCTGTTTTGATTTTATTAAAAAATCACGTGAGAAAGAGATAAAGTGAATGACCAAGTGTAAAGCAATCTAAAATTAAGAGAGCTCTGGCAGAGTTTGTAGAAGACAAACTTCAACAAACGAACAAGCTGCAGAGTTTGTCTTCAAGAGAAGAGGATTCAAGAGAAGAGGCAGCTAGAACTTGGAATCCACCCTCTTCAATTCAATTTTCTCTTACAGCCCATGACTCCGCAGGAGGCCTTTGCTAGTTCCATTTCCCACCTTATCTGTTCCATTGCTTTCCTACTGAGACTGGGGGAAGCAGGTACTGTCTAAAATTAACTCCCGGTTAACAATGCCTTAACTCTCTTGCAAAATAAGAATCACTACCTGAGAAAGCATTTGAGTGATTATTGATGCACCTCTTGGGAGACTGATTATTTAATAAATAAATAAATAAATAAATAAATAAATAAATAAATAAATAAATAAAGCTGACCCAGAAACAAAGCCACAGTAGTATCAAGAGTAAGGGATCCTAAAGTATCATGACTCTTCGTGGTAGCTATTTTCCAATCTAGCCTCAGGGATTCACAGGAAAACTTGACTGTAAATGGAAATCAAAAGAGTGCAAACCTTTCCAATAGCAAAAACCTAACGCTAACGAAAGAGACATTCTCACCCACAGCACTACCCAGTACTTTCAACCTTTTCTCATTCGTCTCATATAACATGGTTCCTAGACCTCATAATACGGTTTCTAGACATCAATAATTACCCCTTTCTACTTGCTTATTATTACGGTATATTTCTCAAGGTGTAGAGTCTCATAATTAATCCCAATTTCTAGCAATGTCAATTAAGCTGGTATTCAATACCTTTTCTCCATTAATTGAAGATAATATTCCTTAGCCCTTTTTTTTGTTGCTCTTCTTAAGTATTGACTTAGAACTCTAAATAAATACTTATCAGAGGTCAATTTAATGAGAACAGCACTAAAATAGGTAATATGCTATTTTAAATAGTATGTGAGACATACTCAGTTATCTAAGGGGGATTAAATTCGCCTCAGTAGATGATGATGGATGAATTATTGCATGGTCAAGTGCCAAAAAGAGCATTGCAAATTCCAAGAGCTTTAGTAGTTCAGAGTCAAGGAGTGGTTATAGTAGATAGGACTTAACAGCTAACATTCGCTGAGTGTTTATTTGGTGCCAGACTCTGTCCCATGTCCTCTTTGTAGCATGATCTCATTTAATCCTCACATCAACCCTGTGAGTTAGATACTATTATTATCTCCATTTTACAAACATGGAAACTGAGACTTAGAACTATTAAATAATTTATCCAAAAGTACACAACTGTAATTGTAAAAACCTAGTTTTTGAACCTAAACAGCCTGGCTCCTCTCTGCTATGCATTCTCCCAACGACACAGCTGTGGCACCATTACTTTCTCAGTCATGCCCGAAAAATCAGAGGTGTCTCATTTAGCTTAGTTCATGGTGGCTGCTTTCTTATCTGCAGGGACTAGCGCTACCAGGTTCCCTTTTTACTGTGAACCAGGCAAACTGGCTGTAATGAAACAGTCAGAAGCTTTGTCACATCTGAGTCCACTGCATTCATGAGAATCCAGTCATGTTGGCAGTTTAGTACTCCGTGAAAATAAGCAGTATAAACAACGAAATAACCCAAAATGGAAGATTCTTGAAAGAGTTGATACCATGATTTTAGCTTTTTAAATTTGGAGTTACTAACACTGATCAGTCAAAACCTATTAACATATCTTTCACTCAAGTAACAGCTGAGACAGAATACATATTGTGTACAAGATTCTGCCATGATACTGTGAGTAATCCTTAAGGACTGTGGGACACAAGACTGTTAGTAAGAGAAGTGAGCATGAAAAGTACCACATACAACTAAAGGGAAGTACACCAAACAGAAACAAGTCCTTCCCATCAAATTTATTGTGAATATTTAAAATAATTAACTGACAATTTCAGACCTATTCTGATTATACTTAATAGTCACAAGTAAATGGTGCTAGAATAATTATAGAGTCAAAAGAATTCCTTCCCCAAAAATAAAACATTTAGGGTTTTTAGTACTGTTCTTGAGTAGGGAGGTAAAAAAATCATTTTGTCAACATACATTCAAATAACCTACATTAGACTAATGAAAATGAAAAAAACATTCAAGAAAAAGTAAATTTAAGTCATTTGTTAAACAACTTAAACATTTACTCAACAAGCACTATGTTTAAGGAGCCAAATTTTGCCTCAGAGGGAACCAGCTGGCCATGAAATATAATCTTTTTAGCTGGATGGAAGATAAACAAAATTTAGTTCTTCGTGCAGAACATGCAACAAAGACAGAAAGCACATTACCCTGGGATTTGTCCGGAGCAGGTGTCAGCAGCCTCTGTGAGATAGTTGCCAAGTCTTTATTTATTCACTCTCTCACGAATTGGAAGACGGAAAGATTCTAGTATCTTTAGGTCACTCACACACACATGCCCAGAAGTGAATTCACTTTGAGTCAGTTAGACAGAATCTGTCAACAGAAATGCTGTGAAAAACACCTGGTTTATGTGGGCCATCCCACCAAAAGTGTAGAGCTAGAACACCCACAATGGCCCCAAAAGAAAATCTCTTCCCACAATCCCAGTTACTGTTCCTAAGGCTTCTTTTCAATCTCCCCAAATTTCTTTTCATTGCATATCATACTCTAATTGAGGCACATATGACATTTATTATTGAGAAAAACAGTGAAGTGCAGGAAATTATAAGGATCTAATGATCTAAGTGGAGAATAATTCAGTTATTCATATCATTCTGGTCTGGTGGCTGTGGGGGGCAGGGTGGGACACAAGGAAAGGTAGAGTAACTCTGCTAAAGAAATATAGCGGTTCGTATTTTTTCTTTTGCTCTTCAATTTTTATCTGTTAGGATTTCAAAGGAAATTGTTAAAGATCAACTTCGAGATTAATATGACTGGAGAGATAGCACAGGAGGTAGGGCATTTGCCTTGCATGCGGCCAACCCAGGTCCGATTCCTCCATCCCTCTCGGAGAGCCCAGCAAGCTACCAAGAGTATCCTGCCTGCATAGCAGGGCCTGGAAAGCTCCCATGGTGTATTCAATATGCCAAAAACAGTAACAACAAGTCTCAAATGGAGATGTTACTGGTGCCCGCTAGAGCAAATCAATGATCAATGGGACAAAGTGCCTGCTAGAGCAAATCAATGATCAATGGGACAAAGTGCAGTGTTACTATAATTATGTAGTACATATATATGTGATGCTAAATAGAATGGTAAACAGGAATCATTGAATTTTAATCAGAAGTTATTCACTATATCTGGGAATTATTGGAACAACTGACAATATAGTGGCTTACTTAAAATAATATGGTTTACTTCTAGTTTGCTAGTAAACAAAATTTTTACTACATTTACTTAATTTCCTAAGCTAAATGGAGCAATGTAACTAAAGCTTTCTAGGGCATGATAATATGAAGAAAGTTTTAATTTCACTTGCATCTGTTAAGAAAACATTTATGTTTCTACTTAACTCCTATATATTCATTTTCTTTCTTTTTCATTTAATACTAAATAAATTTTCTTTAGTATAATTATAATAATATAAATATACTATTAATAAAAGAATATTAGAGAGTGTTTTCAATATTTGTAACTTGTTATGTTCAATAATCAGATAGAAATGATAGCTACTTTTACATTTTGTATAATTAGGAGTTTTAGAATATTCTTTCTGTGTTCCACATCCATATTTCCATATTTTGTTGTTCAATATTCATTTCTTTTCCTAAGTTAAATTGAACAAATTTTCTTGATCAATTAATCATCCATACCCCACACCTCACATTTCAAGTTTTTTGGGTGGATCATCCTGGTCACTGATGCAAGAAATCCCCTAAGTGACTAATTAAGGATCACTTATTGCAAGTAATTCTCATTATAATGATTCCTACAATGTATATGGAAACTACAAAAAATAAATAATTTTTACTCTTGTATTTGCCTTGAATCTTGGAGAACTTAGACCTACAGCTAGTTGTGAAATAAATACAACTGAGAATGACAGGATAGAGAGATAGGCAAAACTAGATACTCATGTTATTGAGGCCTTTACCAAAATCCTATTATTTGCTTTGGGGGCATGAGGGTACACATGGCAATGCTTAGGGGTTACTCCTGGATTTTCACTTAGAAATTATTCTTGGAGGTGCTCAGGAGGCCATGTGGGATTCTGGGAACTGAACGTGGGTCAGCCACAAGCAAGGCAAAAAACACCCTACCCATGGTACTATCACTCTGATTCCCTAGAATTTTCTTTAAAATAAATTAATACATTATTTTTTTAGCCAATTGAAATTAACTTCCTTTTTGCTGCAATTAGAGAATTGAAATAACAGTTGAAGGACCTGAGAAATAGTGCAGTGAGTAGGGTGTTTTGTCTTGCATATGGCTGATCCAGGTTCTATTGCTCAAAGCACTATGGTTCTTAGAATTTCACCAGTAGTGATCCCTGAGACAGAGCCAGGAGAAAGCCTTGAGCAGTCACATGTGACACTGTCCCCATCCTGATCCCCCTCCCCCACCATACACACACACACACACACACACACACGCGCGCGCGCGCGCCAATTTGATTGCTTCTTTTTACTCTATGTTTTTTCCCCTCTATTCATTAGTCTAGTGAATAACAAAATGCTTAACAAAAACAAATGGTGCATTTTGTTAACTAAAACACACTTTTTCATACTGTGTGTCTGAAGAAACTTCAATAAGTGAAATGTTAATTTAACTGCCATTGCCCTTAAACAAAGTTATACAGGAAATGGAAGACTTTTGTCATCAAGTTTTGATGCTAGTTATATATATTAAATCATACACAATGACTTAGATTCGGGTCCCAATTTTTACATAAAATGTTTTCAAAGCAATTGCATTATAAAGAAATGCAATTCTTTATAACATTTTGTGAATAAGAATTCACAATAAGAAATACTGTGAATTTCTTCCTAAGAATTTCTTCCTAAGAATACTCTTCATAAGAATTATTGTGATTTCAATACCAATTCTGAGAATATATCCCAGGGATGCAATAAAGCATGGTAGAAATAACATCTTCACTTGTATGTTTATGGTAGCACTTTTCACAATAATCAGAATCTGGAAAACAACCCGCGTGCTAGAGAAGAGACAACTAGTTAAAGAAACTTTGGTACATTTTCCCAATGGAATACTATGCAGCAGTTAGAAAAGATGAAGCTATGGAATTTGCTTATAAGTGGATAGACATGAAGAGTGTCATGCTAAGTGAAATTAGAACAAGAGGGACAGACACAGAATGACTGCACTCACTTGTGGAATATCAAATAACATAATATGAGACTAACACCTAAGGATAGTAAAGGCAAGGGCCAGGAAGATGGCTTTGTGGCTTGGAAGTCTGCCTTATGTTCTGGGGGAAAAGGCAGTTGGGATGGAGAAGGGACCACTAAGTAAAAAGATGGTTGGAGGGATCACTCGGGATGAGAGATGTGTGCTGAAATTAGACTAAGGACGAAACATGATGGCCTCTCAGTATCTGTACTACAAACCATAATGCCCAAAAGTAGAGACAAAGTAAGGAGGAAGATGCCTGCCACAGAGGCAGTGGGTGGGAAGGGGTAGGACTGGTGAGAGGGATACTGGAAACATTGGTGATGGAATGGAGGGATGGGTGTTTGATCATTGTACAAGTAAAGCTCAATCATGAAAGCTTTGTAACTGTATCTTATGGTGATTCAATAATTTTTAAAAAATAATTATTGTGACTTCAGAAATAAAGATTATCTGGAAGTTTTCAGGAAATGTAATGAAAAACAATACAAGTTGGATAAATCTTTTCATTGGATGATCACATTTTCAAATCTAGGAAACACTGGCACAAATAATGCATGCTCATTAAAATCCATGGTTAAACCCTAACGGCTATCTTTCAAAAAAACCCTTTGGCTGATTTTCAAGAGAATCCATTTAACTTCCTAAACAGCTAATTAAATGAAAGATAAAAAGAAACTATGAGTTTAATCAAGTAGGAGATACAATGATTCCAGTACTCTGCTATGTCATCATATGAATGTCAGTCCTCAATATATTAAAGAGTTTAGTCTCCTCAAAGTGTGTTTTCAATGGGTGCTATATATGACTGCCCATTTTTAAAAATTACTCAGAATAGTGTTTGAACTCCATATACAGAAAAATATGATCAATGGTTTGAAGCTAAGAGCATAAAAATGCAACTGTTTACATAAACTCACTAATCTGTGGATACTAACTTTTAATTACAGATTGTTCTAAGATGCATACTAAAGCATGTGGATATCTCTTCCTCCCACATCAGATGAAAAGAGAGAGAAATAGAGAGAGGGAAAGAGAGGAAGAAGAAAAGAAATAGTGTCTCAATAAAAAAAGGAATCTTGATATCTATGAAACTTTGTGAATGCACAGAACCGGCAGCCATAGCAGTAAGCTAAATCACCGCCATGAGCTTAAGAGGTACCCATTTTGTAAGAAGCCATCATAATTGTAACTCATTTTTTTAATAATGTAGAAGTGCTGCTATTTGTTCAGCCATTGATTAAACTGATTGAATTGGGCATGAACTCCACATTACATTTTTTTTGTATCACGAAGAGATAGAGTTACAAAGTTTTGATGTTTGAGATTAAGCCATATAATGATGGACCACCCTTCCCTCCACCAATGCACACTTTCCATTACCAATGTCTCCAGTATCATACACACACACACACACACACACACACACACACACACACACACACATATCCCAATCCTCACCCTGCCTCTATGGCAGACAATTTCCCCAATACTCTCTCTCTCTAATTTGAAGCATTATGTTTTGCTCAAATTTTCCCACCACCGTTCAAGCCCACCTGCCATGGGCAGTCACTAGATAGTTTATTTTCCATTGCTCGTTTTGAATATCATGAGAACTCGCACTGCCATGATTGTAAATGTAAAATTCTAGATTGTAAGTGGTTGAGTTCCAGAGAAATCACTGTATGGCAACAATCCATTTGGGGATTCAATTGGGAGTCTCTGGGCCAAGGCTGTTGGTGTGCTAAGTGGCGCCTGGAGGTGCCCTAGTGAAATTGGCTGGGTATGGGGCCCAGAGAGATCTCTGGTGCTGTGGTGTCCCAGGAATTGCCACTGTCTCTGGGCAAGAGCTGTTGGTGTACTAAAATCCACATTACAAAATTTTCATCAGATTATATCTTGGTGAGGACCATCCTGAGACGGTGGAGTCAGGCTCGGGGTATGCCGGAGATTTTGGATTGTGAAAGCAAGTAGCTGCTGGGGGCTCTGCTTGGGTAGGCACAGGCCAGCCTGCCCCCCTGCAATTTACCCCAGTCTGTTCAGCCATGTGTGAGTCCAAGCTTAACTGTGGCTTTTGATCTCTTTTGAGATATATCAATTGGTCTCAAAATAAGGCCAATAAATGAGCTTATATAGCTGAGTCAGAAGTGGTTTGTGGGTATGGCTCCCACATACCTAGCTTTTGGCCGTTTAATTTCTTGGTAAACTTGGTTCCAAATTGTTGGGGTCTGGCCAAAGGCACAGTGGCAATTTTGGGGTATCAGGAAGCCTAAAGGCACCATCAGGATGGCGATGCACTCGTCCCAAAGGTACAGGTTGACCTGTTGGCAGAACCGTATCCCCCGGAACTCATTAAAGGCAGGAAAGTAACTGGGGCTTGTACATCTGGAGAATGTCACAGCTGCAATGTTAAGAAGTGAAGACAGTCAACCAGAAAGAAAAATATACAATTGCTATAACCATATCACGGTATATTAAGAGAACAACATCATCCCCAGTGAGAGTTAATTTGATCCTATATAGGATGTTGTCACATCTAACATATACACAGAGGGATTCTACCATAGATGATAAATGTTCAAATAAGTTTTACTAATCTGATAGTAATAACATGAATAATTGTCAACCAACTTAGGCTCTTGACACTTGAGAAACAACTTCAAACTAAGAAAGTCAGTTCATGGAAAAGATTTCAAAGTGTATCTAACAATTCCAATTAAAATAAATAAAAAAATACATAAAATTACCCTGGTGAAGGGATGAATGTTGGAGCATTGTATGTCTGAAATGCAGTCATCAACAATTTTGTAATGCTCTATCTCATGGTGATTCAATTAAATAAATAAGTAAAGTCTATATAATACTATATTAGAAGTAAAGCATAGGAGTAATCAAGCACATTAAAAACAAGTAATTACACAGCAGTATGAGTAGCAATGAAATTACTCATTAAAGGTTTTAGAAGTATTTAGTAACATATTAGATCTACTAGAGTATAAATTGGTGACCCTGGAATACACTGCTGAGGAATTCTTCAAGATCATAAAGTAGAGGTTATGAGATGTAAACTCTGAAAAAAATTTAAGAGACACATCAAATATAGTTTTAAGTTCTAGTATCTGACTTAAAACAATATTTGTAAGGGAAAAAGAAAGATAAAATGGAACATCCTGCTGAATTTCAGAACCACTGGGCTCAAGCAGCACTGTGCCCTTGTCCCCAAACACTGAGCCTTCCAGGTGCCAGGCAAGATCTGCAAGGCAGATCAGACAAGGAGTGGTCTGCCAGAAACCCTGAGAAATCTCTCTGGGGGTAAAATAGAAACACATATAGTCCAAATAAAATAATTTCTAAAACTGAAGAGTAACAACAATTCTTCATCAAAATTTGACAAAATGGTACCAGAAAGATAGCCCAGTAAGAAAAAGTATGAATCTGGAAACATGATAATAAAATTTCAGAGCATGAAGGATTACAAGAAAAGCTTATACTTCTTACAATTCTCTTCTGTTGCTCTTTCTCATTGGTTTCCTTTCTTTCACTTCTCTTACTTTGAGAGTGTCAGCAAAGTCCAAAGGAATGAGAGGCAGTATCGGGCCTGAGTTTGAAGGGATGGCTGGGTCACAAAGCGAGCAACAAATACGAGTGAAAACTAGATGCAAATAAGTATGGAAAAAGAAGGGGGATGATGCCAAATGCCAATGCCAAAGATGCAGCTACTGTATTCAGGAGACTAAGTGCATTGAATAAAGTAAACTAAGGATAATGGGAGAGAAATTCCTCAAGGTTTAGAAGTTATTTATTGATATAAAAAGGGGAAAGAATACTGAGCCATTAAATTGGAATTATAGGAATCAATATGAACTCATACCTGTATTACAGATTTATATTAATATATATGCATACACAAATATATATGGATGTTGATACAGAAATATATTTGTTTATATATCTATATTCTACATAAATTTACATATATAGATACAAAAATATTTATTATATATAAAAATAAACAGAAACATAGAGGTATATCTATATATCTTTTACTTAAATCTGAAAGCAATGACACAGTAATTATTAATTATAGTCTAGCAACTAGCATTAAGTTGGTAGTATAGTTTCAAAACTGCATCTTCTACTAATAGGACCTAAAAATCCTTGGGGAAATAAAAGATTCTACAGTGAGGAAAAGAAAAGTACAAGTTGTTCATGGATAAATTGTGTCCTTAATGGACCATATTCATCCTACAGACTGTAATGTCACCTTCATGTACAGAAATGTATTTTGTTTGACCCAGGGTTTATTATTAATTAAAGCTTCTGAGTTTTGTTAATTTACCTATTACCTTGTACATTTTTCCCAAGTGGAGATGTAAAGAAAAAAACTTTTGTAGAAAACAGTTTCAATAGTTATGCTTTGTTGCTCTCTAGTTTATCAACCCATTCTTATATTTAACCCTTAAATTCTATTCTAATATTTAATGAAATAAGTACAAACAAATACTTCTTTATTTTTTATCTTTTATTTTCTCAAAAGTAGAAAAGTTTATTAGAAAGTAGAAAAGAAAAGAAAAGAAAAGAAGAGAAGAGAAGAGAAAAGAAGAGAAAAGAAAGGAAAGGAAGAGAAAAGAAAAGAAAAAAAACTGACCATGTGGGAAAGAACTTAGTATAGGACCAACTTTTAAATAAATCACTTCTCATGTTTTTTAATAGTCTCTAAGTAGCTGACTGGTTCTCTTATTTTTAAAAAAATTAATAAAATAAAATTTTAGTATTTGTCCTTTTTTTAAAATTAGTCACACTCCAAGACGCTTTCCAGACTGCATGGCCAAACCTCATGCATGAGTGGAGCCCACAGAACCAGGTAAAGCAGAACTTTGCGACCTTGTACTCCAGGCTCAATGGGATGGGGAAACTCCTACAATCTCCAGTGCCAAGCCCCAGGGATCAAACCCAGATGACCCACCCTACCAGAGCCAGATAAATTCCTCACCAGCAGACCTCCACTACCTCCACTACCCAGCCACCACCACGCTCCAGGACGCTTTCTGGACTGTGCGGCTGCGAAGCAGCCACACGACACAGCATAGAACGCTTGATACTCATTTTCCATAATTTTTGCACCATATTCAATGGGCTTCAAATACAGTCTGAACCATGGGAACATGAGTAAGGGCGATTGGAGGCCAACCTAAAAGCCTCCATCCCTCTCAGAGAGCCCAGCAGGCAACCAAGAGTGCCCCGCCCGCACAGCAGAGCCTGGCAAGCTACCCATGGCATATTCAATATACCAAAAACAGTAACAACAACAATGGGCCTCATTTGCCTGACACCGAAAGAGCCCCCAATATGGCAGCATTCAGAAGGATAACCAAGGAGAGGCTGATAAAATCTCAGGGACGAACTAGACTGCCAAAATGAAGAAAGACTAAAATGACTGTCTGTACTTTCAATGCACATACTCTGGCATCAGAAGCATCCAACAAGGACCTGATGGTGCAAGCACAGAAGATCAAGTACAACATCATTGGTCTGATCGAAATGAGAAGGCATCAATCACATCATGCCATTTTCTACACTGGAGAAGAACTGTTCCTCAGAACGTGCGAAAACAGAGGCATCGGTGTCCTTGTTAATGCAAACTTGGCCATGAGCATTGATTCATTCGAATGCCCAACAATCCAAATCGGATGATTACGCTTGAATAGATGTTGCTCACTGCCAGCAGTTTCTATCTTCATCATCCTGACACCAACATCCAACTACATGAAGAAGAAATTGAAAAGTTCTATGTGGAGCTGGAGAAGTTCTATAAAGAAAGACCACAGCTTCTACAAGATCATTGTTGGTGATTTTAATGCCAAGATAGGACAGAGAAGGTTGCCTAAAGAACTCCACATTGGGTCCTAGGGACTAGAATGGAACGAACAGGGAGAGAGACTCTGAGTTTATCATGTCGTCCAAGACCATCCATGGTAACTCACAGTTGCAGAAGGCAGAATCTAAATGTTGGATATGGGAGTCTCTCGGTGGACAGTTCTACAATGAAACTGACCACATAAAATTCAATTGAAGGTTTTGCCTGACCTATGTCGCTGTTGTCCCAAAATTCCAAATGAGATCAGACCACCGTCTCCTGCGTGCAAAATTCTACCTCACAGAGCAGGAAGAAAGGACTGCAAAGTTTAAGTTTAAGAAGAAAACTCCCGAATGACCACCAACTGAGGGCTCTTTGGCATTATTGCAGCAATGTGGGAAAATGCCATCGTTGACAACATCAGTGAGGAATACCTCCATGATTGCGTGAAGAATGCCAAGAGTGGGAAAGCTACAAAGAGACGCTTGTCTTCTGAAACTCTCAAGCTCATTTGCCAACCACACGAGCCTCAGCCAACCACAAACTAATGTCTGAGCTCGCAAAGCTGTGCAGAGAAGCCATAAAGGAAGACTTCAAAGAGAGAAGAGCAGCAGTGTTGGTTGATATGGCACAAGCAAGGAAAAGTATTCGCAATGCTTGCCTGTACTTTGCCAACTACTAGACCAAGATGACTGCCCTCTGATGTCCTGATGGATCTATCACATCTTCCAGAAAGGCAATAGAGAGGATTATTCACGACTTCTACTCGGATCTCTTCAACAGCCATGTCCACCTGCCCACATACCAAATTCCGCAAAATGGATATGTTCCCAACATCCTCCCTTCTGAAATCTGACACAGCATTTCATTGGTAAAGACTGGTACAGCACCCAGTCCAGACAAGATCAGACCCGAACACCTGAAGAATCTGCCACCAGTACTCGTCAATAGACTGGCTCAGCTCTCTTCACTCGCTACCTGTCTGAATGCAAGATTCCGTCCCAGTGGAAAATCAGCAGGACTGTTCTGTTGTACAAGAAGGGAGACATCCATGGCATCGGCAACTATCGCCCAATCTGCCTGTTATCTGTCATCTACAAGTTGTTCACTCAAGTCATCCTGAATAGAATAGGCAGAACACTAGATGAAGGACAACCATGCGAGCAAGCCAGGTTCCGAAAAGGATTCAGCATGATCGACCATATCTACATCATGAGAGTTCAAGATGCCACTGTCCAATGTTCATCAATTTAAAGAAGGCCTTCAATTCTGTTGAGACTGAAACAGTCATCGAAGCCCTAGCCAAACAGGGCATTCAAATTCAGTACATCAAGATTCTCTGTGAGCTGTATTACGGATTCACCACCAGGATCTCACCATTCTACAAGGAAGTGATCATTGACTTAAAGAGAAGGGTTCAGCAACGTGATACCATTTCACCGAAACTCTTCAGTGCCATCATCGAGAACATCATGCAATGACTGGAATGGGAAGGAATGGGAGTGAAGATTGATGGTCAGCAACTACACCACCTCCACTTCGATGATGACATCATCCTCATATAATCAAACATTAGCCAAGCAGCACAAATGCTGGCCGATTTCGACCAAGAGTGTAGAAGGGTCGGACTGCAGCTGAATCTCAGGAAGAAAATGTTCATGAAAAATAAACTAGTCCCTGACATTCCATTTGCTCTCAATGGAACGAACATCTCCAAATGTAGCAGCTATGTGTACCTGGGTCAAGAACACAACATGAGGAACGACTTGGCACCAGAACTGCGCAGGAGGAAGACAGCAGCGTGGAACACCTTCAAGACCGTCAAAGAAGTGATTAAGAGGATGAAGAACCTCTGGCTCCGGGTACATCTTTTCAACTCCACCGTTCTTCTTGCACTAACATATGCCTCAGAGACCTGGGCCCTTCACAAAGAGGATGAGGATGCTATTTGGGTATCCCAAAAAGGAATCGAAAGAGTTATGCTAGAAATATCAGTTTCACTCAAGTGAGAGAAGGAATCCAGAGTTCTGACCTCAGTCAATGGTCAAGAATCAGGGACGCTGTCTCGTTTGCCAAGGCATCAAAAATTAGATGGACCAGACACATTATGTGATTCAGAGATGACCGCTGTATTAGAGCTGTTACCAACTGGATTCCGCAGGATGTCAAAAGACCATGTGGCTGCCCACCAACGAGATGATAAGACTTCTTTGTCAAAACCCTGAATGAACAATTTGAGGCTCTTCCTGTTCTTGGAGCGAGCATATATTATTGGGCTACACTAGCACGTGACAGGGACAAATGAAGACGTTGCTGGCACCTGCTCGAGCAAATTGAGGATCAACGGGATGACAAGTGATAGAAGTGATTTGTCCCTTTTTTAAAATTAGTCTTGTTTTTACCTACCCATTTGAAAAGCATACTTTAGCAATATAAAGTGTCCTGTAAACTCTCCCAAATTATGAAAATAGTTATATTCTAATAGACATAAGTCTATAGATTAAGATATATCTTCAAAGGATCTAAACCGTACTCAGATAAGAAAAAAAATTCATGATTCATATTTTTCTTCATTATTAAGTAATCAATGGGTGGTTCTAATATATCCCCTAAATTGACATGAAAGAATATGCTTCAGTTCCCTCTTATTTCTGTTTTGGAAAGTAACAGGAAGACAAAACAGAAAATTACATATTTAATGTAAGATAAGAAAAAACAAAAAAACTAAATAATAGGTATCACAATAAATCAAAACTTCAAATGTGATATAAATATAATACTGAACATATCAGTCATTACAGTAAATATTAGTAAACTAAGTTCTCAAAATTAGATTTAATCAATCTCTACCAACAAAACGTTGAGTGTTGCAAACATAAGCCTTATTTTAAACAAAATCTGGGGAGGTTTTGGGGATATACTTGGCTTTTGGGGCCAGACGTGGCAGGATTCAGGGCTTACTATTGACTCTCTGCTAAGAGATCACTCCTGGCAGGGTGCAGGGAACCTTAAGGGGTGCCAAGTCGGTTGCATGCAAGGTGAATGCCCTACTCACAGTTCCATCCCAATCCAGGAAGATTTTTAAAAGTAGGAAAACACAGACTGAGAATGTGACTCAACTTGACAGAGCACATTCCTTGCATGTGTAAATATTTGGTTGGATCTCAGGCACAACATGCTTCTTCAACACAGCTTTCAGATCCTGGGAGTATACAAGTAGCTCAGGTGTCTCCCGATGCCATTTGAAGAGGCTCTGGCCCCAAACACCAAGAGGTGGCCCCTGAAATAACCAACTAAAATAATTTTTAAAATATTTTTAAATATGTTTGTAAAATATAAGAAAAAGTATACTAAACAAGTTCCAATAAACAAACTTGTGAAGTTCAGATAAAAAAGAATTTTCAGCAAAAATATTAATTGAGAAAAATTTCATTGGCGCATAAGGTAAAATTGCTCACCAATAAATATAAGATTTGTCTAAAAGGGGAAAAACTCTCATAATACAAAAAGGAAGCTAATTTCACAAGTACGGTAGTAATCTTTAATATGACTGGTTCAAGTTAAAGATTGGCAATGGCTTGTGCATATTCAAAAAAATAAAGGACAATAGCTGACTAATATAATTTAGCATTTGCTAACACACACAAATGCATAAACATACATCTTTATCGAGGTACGTGAGCACACAAAGATATGTTAGTACATGTATAAATGTACACATAAATATGAGTACATACACTCATTTAGTGATAAAACGTTTATTTCTTTTTACAAATGTCAAAATTATAATAAATAACTGTCTACCCACAAAAGAAGCCTCAACAATGTTTTTAAAGAAACATAAAAGATAATATGGACATCCTATTCACCGACCACAATGCAGTACAATTTGAAATATAGAACTAAATAATGAAAAAAAGTTAAACATAAAATAATGGTAACTAGAGCAGCTGGTTTTTGGCTTTCAAAGCTACAATTATGTAGATTGTGCACTTTACAGCTAAAAACACCTTTGAATTGCAGAAATGTAAACCTAAATCTCATGCAAAATGGCAAAAGCAGGAAGCTCTGAAAATTAAAATAATTTTTAAACTCATTTGACTACAAGAATATATTATGTTCTGAAATCGCCTAGAATTAGAAACTGATTTGAAGTAACTAGAATATATTTAAAAACTTATTATTAAACAGATTGTATTTATATGTAGGTGGCAAAAATAATTGTTTTTTTCAGGGGACATTCTTGGCAGTTCTTAAGAACCCATGAGGTGCAGAGACTGAACTCTGGATAATCATACATGTAGAATATATGCTTTTTAATAACATCCCAAAGCCCAAATATTAATATTTTAGAATAAGCAGTGCTTCCAGGGTCCCTCAGAAAGATGTTGCATAATAATTGAATACATAGTATAATAATGTATGTTGCCATTCTAAAAATCTAAGAGTTCCAGAACTCTGAAACCCACATTAGACCTCAAATGATTTCTATGGGAATTATAGAGCAGTACAGTATTTCTCTTGCATTCAAAAATTAAAAATATAAAGCATTAAGGAGGACCTTTCAGCTTCAATATCTATTGTCTACCTCCTCAAGATTCCAAATCAAATATTTTCTGTAACAAGACTCTAATTTAATATTTGTTATAATCACTGTATCACTGTCATCCTGTTGTTCATTGATTTGCTCGAGCGGGTGCCAGTAACGTCTCCATTCGTCCCTGCCACATGCTACTGTAGCCTAATGGCATACTGGGGGCTCTTTCCGGGTCAAGGGAATTAAGACCTTAATTGTTACTATTTTTGACATATCAAGCACACCACAGGTAACTTGCCAGACTCTGCTGTGTGGGCAGGATAATCTCAGTAGCTTGCTGGGCTCTCTGAGAGGGATGGAGACTTTTAGGTTGGCCTCTTATCACCTTTACAGGTGTTCCCAGTCTACTGAATGTAAGCGTTTGGTCAACTGGCATGTTGTAACGATCTGCACATTGAAAAACACGCAACTGCCTGCATATCTGGGCAGCACCTGGGACATCTGTGGCCTCAGGTTGATCTCCTTGAAGTTGATGGAGTGCGCCCAGAGGTTGTTGAGCAGCTGGCAGAGCAGGACCCTATCCCAGAGGGTCTGTGCCAGGTCAAACACATGCGCCGAGTCCCAGGTCACCCAGTGGTTGACTGACAGCACCCCACAGTGGATGAGCCACTGCATACACTGCCACCATGACTCTATGTCTGACAGAGCTGTGACTTGGCCCAGCTGGGGAAGGTGGCAACACTGCAACTGCCACCACAGTTTCTCCGTGTCCTGCTGTCTTAATCTTGCAAAACAGCCGGCGATGTCCATTAGGAATCACATGTAGAGTTCCAGCAAGGATCATGCATTGAGTTCCATGCCTGGCGTACTAAGCTGCACATTGTCTAGGGTGAGATGGTGAGCCAAGTTCGGGAGGGATTCAGGCAGCGTTGGCACCATTTTGCTTCCAATCAAATATGGTGTGGTAACTATGGAAAATGAGTAGGGACTGTCTTATGATGTGCTGTGCAGTTTAGGAATATGTTCACTCATGGGTGAGGCTTGGCCTGAGCATGCAGAAAGTGGCCCGGAGCATGGCGGCAATTGGGTTGTGGAGGTCGGCTGCTGGGGCTGGGTCCCTTGTGGTGGGGAGGGCTCTCACCCATCTCCCTCGGGGGATCCCCGAATGAAAACAACCTGGCCACAGAGTCCGGTGGCATGGGTATGGGGCCCTCATTTTATGCTCCCTTCCAGGAGAAGCAGCCATGAGTTCTGGACGGTGGCCAGTGAGGAGACTATCTGGCGCCAGCAGGAAGTGGCTTATAAGTGTCACTGGAAACTGAGGAAAGCAGGTAGACGATATCTGCTCCCAAGTCCTGTTGAGCCCATTATGTGTTTATTATAATACACAGGCTTAAATTGTTTAATTTTTTCTTTCATGCAGTGAATGATAGAATGCAAATATTTTCCCTTGCCTAGAGGCAAAATTTGAATATTAAGAAAAAACTAATATTTTCATTGTTAATGATTCAGTCTTTAAGGGTAATGAGCCATCAAAATTTAGTACAGAAAAATAGAAAAAGAAGAAGAAATGCATTTGAATATAGATTACATGACTGTGAGGGAAGTTTGAGTAAAGGAACTTCCTCCAAATCCTAGCTAAAGTATTTGCAAACAATGAATAAATGGAGGGGGTTACCAAAAGAAACTCCAGACCAATAAGAAAACTTGCTGCTTTAGTAAATTTGCTTAAAAATACTTACTTTGGGGCTGGAGTGATAGTACAGCGGGTAGGCATTTGCCTTGCACGCAGCCGACCTGGGTTCAATTCCCAGCATCCCATATGGTCCCCTGAGCACCGCCGGGAGTAATTCCTGAGTGCAGAGCCAGGAGTAACCCCTGTGCAATGCTGGTTGTGACCACCCCAAAAAATAACTACCTAGAGGTTAGTACAATAGATCAAGCTCTTACCTTGCACATGCCCAACATGATTTCAATTCCTGGCATCCTCATCATTCCATTTAAATCTACATATACTACATCTATAACTGATTTTTATCTCCTTTTGGAAAGAATTTTCACAAATAACCAATTATATTAGAAGATAATTTTTGAAGAAAATAGTATCATGACTATCCAGAATGAGAAAGAAAAACACTGGGTGATCTCACTATGACATGGCATTAGTGAAGCAAATCAAGGCAATCACAGTGTCTAATGGAAACTCCTAGACTCTCACAAGAGAACTGTAAGTATCGAGTTCCATGAGGCACCAATGAGAAGAGACTTAGAGACATAGTGGAATGTGACGTAGTAATAAAGTATGCATCAAGTATAAATACACTGTTGCAGACCAAACTATCTCAACAATATCAAAAATTCTTAAAATCATGTCTATTATACAAAAATAAATGTACCACATGCCAAATATGTTAGCTAATTCATTAGTTAAATGAGAGGACCATTACAATATGTTAAAAGTCGTCCTCAATAAATTACATTTTGGGGGAATAAATAGTACAGCAAGTAGGGGGGCTTGCCTTGTATTTGGCAAACCTGGGTTCAATCCCTGGGACCCAATATGGTGCCCCAAACACTACCAGGATCAATTCCTGAGTGCAGAGCCATGAGTAGCTACTTAGCATTGCCTTGTGTGGACACCAATCAAAGCAAAAAAGATGGGGCTACAGTGATAGCACAGCAGGCAGAGCTTTTGTCTTGCAAGCAGCCGGCCAACCGGGGTTCAATTCCCAGCATCCCATATGGTCCCCCAACCCCCAAGCACTGCCAGGATTAATTCCTGAGTGCAGAGCCAGGAGTAAACCCTGAGCATTGCCGAGTGTGATCGCCCCCCCCCAAAAAAAGCAAAAAAGATGCATTTATGAATTTAGAATATTAAGATAAATTTGCAAAACTAGCTGATTCACAGGGAGAAAGAAATTTTCTTCTATTTAGACAGAATTTCCTTGTTTTTCTACAGACAAGAATTATATGCATTAGTGTCCATTTTCTGCAACTTAACTCTGTTTACAACAGAGTTTACATCTCTGTGTACAGTTGTAAAAGTACTTAGTTAGAAACATAATTGCATATCTCTGTAGATTCAGAACATCCTCAAAAGTTCTAGCATTGAGTTGAATGTATACATAATAATCTTCTTTGCTTATTCCAATGTCTTACATTTTTCTTTACAAATATTATTTGAATATAATTTAAACTGTCACAGCTATTCTATAAGTAAAACTGCATTTCTGTTTTTAAAGGAAATGCTCATTATTCATGCTGATTACAGTAAAATGTCAAAGTTTTTGAAAATTGTCAAAGTATCAATGACAGTATGCAGGTAGAAATGGTGATTTCCTGCTTTAATACTGAGGAGAGATTCTATTCATAAAAACTTAGACAAGGAGAGAGAAAAAGATTCCTTGTCAATAATTACTTTAAATTGTGTTCAGTAGAACAATCTTAATAGAAGCAATGTCAATAAATATTTTTATATGTGTTGTAATATTTCTGGATGAAACTGAGGTGAATAAAAGGAATCCATTATTTCTCAAGAAATATTACTTAGAGGAGATTTGAACCCGGGGGCCGCACACGTGCGGCCTCACCGCAGCTGCACGAGAATGATTCCAGAGGCCAGCTAAACTACTTTTGATACTGGCAGCTCCTTGCAAAATGTCTCCAGACTGAGAACTAAGCCGCGGCCCCATGCGTGCCCACAAGGGGAAAGGTTTTTCTCTCTCGCCTTTTCCTTGCCGGGTAGGGGGAGCTCACGGGAAGGGCATGGCGACTGCATTATGAGGACCACAGATGAGAGTTACAAGCTTGCAGTGACCCAATTTCTGGAAGAAATTTCCCTGGACTTAGTTGCTAAAATATAGAAATCCAAAACCGCACAGCCGCGATAGCCTCACTTCTCTTCACAGCAGGTCTGACTCTAGTGGGGAACTCCTAACAATAATAGTGAGTTTTTTGTGAAACATTGAATGTAACCAAAGCAAAGAGAAAGTAAAGTGAAATTTATCAGTTACGCAGGCTGGGGTGGGGGAATGGGAGGGAATAGGAGGTATACTAGGGTTTTTTTGGTGGTGGAATATGTGCACTGGTGAAGGGATGGTTGTTTCAGCATTGTATAACTGAGACTTAAGCCTGAAAGCATTGCTATTTTCCACATGGCGATTCAATAAAATAATATATATATTACTTAGAGAATATATAGCAGTAGTTCAACCTTAAAATATATACTTTTAAGGAGAACTGGAACACAAAAAAATATCATTTTTTTAAACATTCTTGAATAACTAAAACTTCATTGAATAAACGCCAATGCTAACTAATACATTGGTTCAGCAAGATATTCCTTAAATGTACTCTGCATAATATGCCAATATTTTCTATGTAAAGCAAAAAAGAGCGCAATTGAACAGTCATCATTATAAATTATCACATATTTATGTAAATATTATGGCATATGTGTAAATATTGTAGCATTATATGTAAGTACACGGAATTCACTTAAAGATCCATTTGATACCAATCTATGGTCTCAAACAAAACTCTAAATCACATTATAAGGAAAGTTTGTGTGTGTGTCCACACATGTACATGCATGTGTCAAGTATCTTATTTTTTTAAGAATATTACTTTCTAGCTTTATAACTTTCCACAGGTGAATTAATAAAAGAATTAAAAAAAATAAAAATTAAATTAAATTAAAAAAGAATATTACTTTCTGACACAACCAGCTTATATATTTCAGTCAAAAAAGTAAAAATGAATGAGGAGGGATTTCCTTATATATATTTCCCCAAAGAAATCAGAGGAAACTGAGTTATTACAGAAAAGCTTATATCAAAATATCCTCTTGCCAAAATCAAGTATAAGATGCATGAAACAGAGAGTGACAGAATGATCACACTCACTTGCAGGATTAAAAATAAAAACACATAGTATGAGAATAAAACCTAAAGACAGTAGAAATGAGGGCCAGGAGGACTGGTGCCTGGTAGGAAGCGTGCCACACGTTCAGTGTGCAAGAGGGAGTGCATTTAGGACAGAGACCACTATGACAATAATAGTCGCAACTGATCACTGGACAAAAATTGAGTGCTGAAAGGAGGGAGATGGGAGAGAGAAGTGCCTCTGCTGTAGAAGCAAGTATATGTGTGTGTCGGGGGGGAGGGATGCAGGAGGGAAAATGGGGACATCGATGGCAGGAAACATCACTGGTGAAGGGATTAAAACCCATCAGGGATAATTTTGTAACTGTGTATCTCACAGTGACTCAATTTTTTTAGACTTAATTAAAAAAATTAAGATCATAGTAAAAAGGATGCACGAAACAGCGGCTTGAAAACATCACTGAGCCCCAAGGTCTGCAGGATTTGTGGGGCAGCAGTCCCAGAGAGTAAAAAGTAAGCACAGTAAGGTGAGCCTGAGCACTGTTTCCCTCAAGTCATTCTTAAGATTTGCAGTAAAGAGAAAAGTTAAGCAGGAAGGCAAATCTGGTTTGCAGAGCTTACACACTAAACTGAAAACACAGAATTTGGATTAAGGGCAGGCAATTGATGGGGTGGAGTGATAGCACAGTGGTAGGGCATTTGCCTTGCACGTGGCCCACCCAGGTTCTATTCCTCCGCCCCCTCAGAGAGCCCAGCAAGCTACCGAGAGTATCTCGCCGGCATGGTGTATTCAATATGCCAAAAACAGTAACAACAAGTGTCACAATAGAGACGTTACTGGTGCCCGCTTGAGCAAATTGATGAGCAACAGGATGACAGTGACAGTGACAATTTAAAGAGATGAAGCACATAAAAGTCAGCCTGAAATTATGCATGCAGTTTCCTTGGAAAGAGTTAGCCAACTCCCAAACTGCACATCTACAAAGTAACCCAGGAAAATGTAGCTATGTGCTAGAGAGCTAAAGAAAGATTTTCACATGGGTAGAACTGGAGACATGTGGATCTTTATATAACAATCCCAGAGGGGTTTGGCAGTAGCTCTTAATCAAACACATTAATAATTCTTTACTCAGAGATGAAAACTCACACAAAGTGGAATAAATAATGTGTATAAATTGCCACAGATCAGTTCAAGTCAGATCTCACCTCTTAATGAGATTGCTACAGTATGCACCATTTCTCGGAATTTTTCAATTTTGGAATTGCAAACAAGGGACTGTAGATCTGTAAAACCAGGGCTAGCAAACAACCTCAGGAATGTTCTTAATATTTTACATTATCAACATATTTGACCCCCCCAACAACCTAGCCAGTAGCACTATTGCAATAACATTTTGTATTTGAGGAAAGTGAGGCCCAAACAGGTTAAATAAGTCATCATCTAAAATTACATATTTAGTTATTATTATTAGGGGGATTGTGTCATACCTGGTGATGCTCAGGGCTTACTCCTGGCTCATGCACTCAGAAATTACTCCTGGTGGTGCTCAGGGGACCATATGGGATGCTGAGAATGGAACCCCGGTCAGCCGCGTGCAAGGCAAATGCCCTACCCACTGTGCTATCACTCCAGTTCCCAAAACTTACTCCTCAACCATCTTATATCAGCTCTCCAAACTTCAAACTTAAGTCCTTATTACCTGTAAAGCAACATGTTTAAAGATCAACCTAAATAACAGTTCCTAAACTCAGCTAGATATCAATCAGTTTCTGGCCAAAAGGACTATTAGAACTGTAGAAAACTCTCCTACTCTGTGTGCACTTTCGAACTGTGTACAGAAATAGAAAATCTTTCTCAAAGTTCCAATATGTAGCACATCAACCAGTATGTACCAATAGCCACAATTTTTTTCTCTGCCATGCTGGCAGTGAAAGAAATAGCAGGAAGTGAGAAATTGGTGGGGGAAGCAAGCAGAAGGGAAAATAATATGTGAAAATCAATAGAATCCCAAGTGGGTAGCCTTTTATCATTTCCATGTGTTCATACTTTCTTTTGAAAAAACAGGGTGGCAAGTTGTCTGGGCTTGACTAGAAGTCACTTTACATTGGGTCTCTTAGCTCTCCTTTTATGAAGATTTAGATAAAGGTCACAATTTAATGCTGGTTATTGATTTAGAACAGTTCTTGCCTCTGACTCATTCAATATATTAACAACAAATAAATAAGCTTTACCAGAATTTGCAAAACTTACATTTAATCACAAACTTAAAGTTCTCTACAATAACTATAGCAAATCATTAGCTTTTCTTTAAAAAAATCAAGTGATCAGCCTTTTTCAAATTGTGCTTTGGTTTTTGTTGGGTTGTTTATTTGGGGTGAGGGGGTTTGTGTGTGTGTGTGTGTGTGTGTGAGTGTGTGAGTGTGTGTGTGTAGAATAACTATACTCTGAATACACACTGTTTAGAAGACTGAATTGTGGTCAAGGACATTGCTATTGAAAAATATATATTTTAGTCAAGGAAACAAGATTTTCATCCCTTACTATTCCAGGTATAGTTAAATCTAGGTTCTGAATGTAGGCTGAAAATCATTTTAATTATATGTGTATATTCCTGTTGGAAAACAATTTGTTTTATTATATACTCTTGATTTTCTTTTCTCATTTTATGTCCTAGGTCCCAAGGTAATCACAGCTTTGGCTCTTACATTAGAAAAACAAGTTCAGTAGGATTAGATTTGATTCTCTTTTGGTGAAAATGTTGGTTTATTATAATATTATATTAATAGTATTTGAAGTATATACAGGAAGTAAAGAAATCTACGAATCAAAGGGTCCAAGAAGTTAATTCTTTAAAAAGCGATAAAGCTAAGTTTGCAGGACTTATCTTAAAAGACCTGACAATGGTAAAAATTTTACAATAAATGAACAAAATCTAGACCTCAGTCTTAGATACTATTAAGGAGTATTAAAAAGACACACATACACACACACACACACACACACACACGATCAAACAGGCAAAGTCAGAAAAGAATTCTCTCTCCCTATATATATATGTGTATATGTTTTTATATATAAGTTTATATATATATAAGAACACATACACGAGCAAATGGGCAAAAATCAGAAAAAGACTATATATAATTCCAAATAATCAGCAACTCCTATTATCTCTCTCCCCAGGGGCAGAAGGACTATTATTGCCTCTGTGGGACAGTGACATATTCTCCTCATTGTCGAATTGAACCAATCTCCTTTCTTATGGGTGATCACAGCAAGGGTAAGTACACTAAGTGAATCAGGGAAAGAGATTGCCCGTGGGGATGTCTGCAGACAAGGCGTGAAAGAGCTCTTCTTTGGGTCTTACCAGGGCAATCGTATTAAAGAAAGAGAAACTTTCAATCAAGTACGAAGAAAGGGGTTGTGTGTGTGTGTGTGTATGTGTGTGTGTGTGTTTTCAGAAGTCTTCTTTCCTGAGCCCCCACCCCTAACATGATTATCACTACACCTCAAACATCTTTAAGAAGGAAACGAGTATCTGCATATCAAAGAGGTCTGGGCCCTGTGATGACTATTCTGTTCATGTTACCTCAACTGATGGTATAATAAATGCGGTGAGTCCCATGTCTTCAATGTCTTCTTCCCTTATTATACGAGCGAGACTTAAAGCAGAAAATACTTGTCCACTAACAATTTATTAGTAAATGATAAAATGGAACTGAAATAGGTCAGTGTAACTTCAGAGCATGTGCTTTTCCCTCTGCGATGCAAATACTCTCCTCTCTCATTTCATACAAACTCATTCCCCTCTTCCTTAGTTGGAGTAGGAATTCTCCTTTAGAACATCCTTTTTATTTTACCTCAGACAGAGACTGCTATTAGTCAACTGTTTTCATTTGAACATCTCCAAAAATCTTATCTACAAAAACAATGGGAACCAGCAAAATAAAAACAAGAGGATAAAATTCTCCCAAAATACACTTTAGGAAACAGAAGAAATGACTCTTTTTTTGTACAAGTGAATTCTAGATGTTTGGGTTTAGCTTTATTCTATATTAACCCTCAAAATGGTTCCCTTGTATGCAAATGATAGCCTAGAATGCCTATATTTTCTTGAATAAGTACTGCTCCACACAAAATTCTGCATCCAGGGATTGTTATTGTGGCAATGGACACAAAAGCATTCTCCACTAGCTTCCTTGATTTCATCTGCCTTCACATCATATACCAGAATTTACTGAACATTTATGGATAGAGTATAGGACAAGAAATCTCAACCTGCATCGTAAAAAATATGACCTCTAAGGTCCAGACATAACCAACAGAAGAATTTAACTCCATTGATACAGTAGTTCCACAATTCAGGAATACTCCCCAGTTCCCAGTTGCTACTAAGGCTGGGAATGACTATAAAGACAATCACATAGATAGTGTTTGTAAATATTATATCATAAAGAGGCATGATGGAGAATTCTCACTGCAGATTTTTATTTTAGACTCCATAATTGTTCTGCCCTTCATATTAGGTGACTGTTTGCTGATCTACAATTAATCAATCCCTGCCACTTTTTCGTCGCAGTGGATAAGTCAACATAATTTTTCACAAATCCATATTATTAAATTTTGTTGAAATCGGAGGCTTTTGAGAATACTTGTGAATCTATATGTTGCTTATTTGTACGCTTTATAAAATGTAATATTTATTTTACTTTATCATATAAGTGATATTAGAGTAAAAGTTTAAATTTCTCTGAAGTTAATACATGAAGGATTACAATTTTCCCTTAAACTGGTAAATGAGGGAAGATAGAACTTAGTACTCAATGACTAATAAAAAGAGATATAAAAGAGAAAAGAAAAGCTCTTCGAGCAATAAAGTTGACTGTGTCCTAAATGCATGAATAGTTAAAGGTTGTTTACTTAACCAGTTCCCTTTGTTCTGATTTCATGTTCATTAAGTAAAGCTTCAGGTTATAATTTGACATTTCATGTTTAATTATCTACAGAAGGGAAATGGACTGGTCATACGTAGACTACTGTTTTGTAGCTAATGTGACAACTATCTTCCATTAAAAATTATTTGGCACTCAGTTTTAAATATCAACCATGTGATTTTTGTTTACATGAAAATGCCACTGAGAAATGCATCCATTCTGATGAGTTAGCCAAAATTTCAGGACTTCTAACCTAGACAAGCTCAGGGATAGATCATTTACTGTGATAAATTCACCAAAATACATCCCTTACTAGCTCCTCCGTATAGAAAAACAGCTGCTGGCTTCTCCCTAATGTGAAATCCCTCAAAAATTGAGTATGTCTTCATATTTTTATTACTTCAATACCCCATGTTAACTATAGAAGTCTATTAGTTGTTGGAATTTTAATCAATATTATAAGTAGGAATCTACCACAAACAGATTATATTCTTCACAGTTTTATCTTCATAGATTATATCAATTGTGGGGAGAAATATTTTTGTTATTTTTCTCATTCCACATATATCAATTGTTAATTTGCCAATTTGGGCAAGAAAAAATGAAATTACAGAAAGAACAGACTATGACTGCCATGACCCCTCATGAGTAAAAAATGCAAAGCTAATGCAGAATACACAGTGTTTTAAGGTTTTTTTTCCTTCCAGATTTTCAGACTGTTCAATTTACTTTGTTTACTTTCAGCAGTTTTGATAAGGAAATGCAATTTTTTCCAGTTCAATTTTTCCTCAGTCTTGAACATCTGTGAGTAGACAGATTTTCAAATCCATCTTCAGGTAGGATACTGCAAATACATATAACTCATGTTTACCCATGTTATCTAGAGAGTTGTTTGCTTTTCCTCCTGTTTCTGGGGAAAAGTGAGAGCTCCGCTTTACAGGACCACCACAAACAATAGTAATGCAATTTCATGACAGTCAACATGAAGAGGCACTACTCTATCAGTTTCTAGGTGCATTTTGAATGAAATCAACTGATATTTATTGAGTCCCTAATATGCATGCTCAGCACATAGAAATCCCCAAGTTTATATTCATGAAAGCATTATATTTCAAGTCGGTTTTATATGTTTACTTGAAATTGCACTGACATAGAGACATGGGGGTCCTCATTTGCTCTCAGATTGCTAGCATAAATGGTTTTTGTGTGCGTGACAATAAAATATTATCTTAAGTTTCAGTTTTAAGTATATTGTGCAGAAAAGAGAATCAAAATTTAACTCAAATACCTTTTATTAAGTCTTACTGGTCATTAGTCACCTTTGAAACAAGTTATTCAAGAAATAACTGCTCTTTGCAGAGGCTTGGAGCCTTAACAAAATGAGTATGCTTTTATCATTAAAAGTTTTTTAAAGTAATATCACCCATTAAGCTATCCTATTCCAATTCTTGAGGAATAAGATCTTGAGGAAGGAAAGAATAAAAATAAATGTTATCAATGACAAATGATACAGAAGGATACAATTTTTAATATTTCATAATAACTCTTAAATATGGTTGTGCTTACTATTTCTATAATGAAGGGAATGATATATCTTCTAAATAAGTGGCAAGACTGAGAAGCAATCAACTCCAGAGTAATACAATTATACATTTCAGGATACTTTGGCAATGGAGGATCTCTGATGAGAAAGTACAATTCTAATAGATTCAGAAAGTATACAGTGGCAACAGTTACAATGTTCTCTTTCCCACTAATGACCATAAGCTTCCTCTGAAAATTAAAAATATGCAATGGACCTCATGTACCTATCATACAGATTGTTTATTTTTTTGTGTGGTTTAGATGTATTTTTCTTTATGTTTTTACTTATCTTTATAGTATTGCATTATAAATCTCCCTTCATTAGTCCTATCTCAGCTTCTGTTTACCCAATCTTTTAATGATTTTTCACAGATTTTCATAAAACCTTTCAATAAATTCATAGACTAAATTTTCTTCTTTGTTCCTATGATTTAATATGTAGTGGACGTTTTTCATTAGCCAGTTTGCACATTAACAGCACTCTAAATTTCCTTTTATGGGATGATTTCCCCTCTTTAAAGAAAGAGTAATTCTGTCTACTTTCCAAGTTTCCATCTCTAAGGAAAACATGGGGTGAGCGACACAGTGGGTTGGTGTGTTATTCACATGACATGTTACCAGTCCATTGAATATTTTCATATTACACAATGAATCTGAGCAAGAGGCCAAAGAGGAGAAAGGGAAAGATACATTTTTGACAGACATAGATAGCATGTCAAATAAAAGCATAATTCTGGTCAGACTATTCCAGTCATGCTATGGTAGTTGTGTTCCCTGACTTCTCTTCTACAATATTTCATATACAGCTCTCTACAATATTTCCTATTTGCAAAATGAAAACCCTATCTAGACTCCAACTGATGTAGATGACTGATACTTTTGAAACAAGTTCAGATTTTACTTGTAACCAATTATTCAATCATACAATCTAAATTGACACTTTATTATTTATTTTTCATCAGTTTTGTCCTTCAAGCTTTTCTCCCCAACAAGATTTTAAGCCATAGTTAACATTAACTAAATGCTGAAAATCTTAGGATAATAGAAACACAACTAAAAGTATATTTTTAAAAAGTTATAGCTGAAGAAATGGAACTGTAGCTAAGGTAACTTGCTTCTGCTCACATATTTAACAGTGGAGTTGGGAGTAGAACAAGGATTATCTGCTCTGTTGTTTATTACTTTCTACGAGAACTGTTTCTTTCTTGTTTATTAAGTGATTTTTTTAGAAAACATTAAGACTAAACAGTGAATCATATTATCAGATAATATTCAAAGAGAATATAATATGCATTCAAACAAGAAATCCTAAGAGCAGTTATAGAGCATTCTAACAAAACAATAGAACTGCATCAGTCATTTTAGAATGTCATCCCACAGAGCTAATGGAACACAGGAAATAATTCCCAAGAATGTACCAAAGAAAGTAATTTCCCATAAGAACCCAAGAAAATATACAGCTATAATGATGACTGCAATAACTGATATACTACTCATAAGCCTTCATTTATCATGAGTTTATAGAGTTATTTCCATACTGAACAGAAATTTTTCTTGGTATCTTCCCTGAGATAGTGGCAACACTTAATGTTCCAGGATTAACTAAAAGGTACCATGTTGGATTCGGAGTGATTATTTGCATAAGAGTAGCAGGGTGAAGTTTAAGGATTGTGCTGAGAGGTCCGTAATTCATATTAGAGAAGAAATCAGGAACATTGCTGCCAGAGAGCTGAGCACACGTCCTTCTCAGCCTGTGCATTCTTTAGCGTAGTTATGGAAGAACTGCTCTCTAATGAGAGACAACACATACTGCTCCTGCCAGAAATTTCCATCTCTGGACTTTAAAGCTAAATTCAAGAAGAAAGATTCTTGTTCTGATGTTTAAATAATAAATACCCAAAGGCAGAGCTTTTACCTGCCATGCTTTGATTGTTATCAGCACATTTTTGATATGCTAGCAAATGAATGGCTTGTTCTTTTTTCTGGAATCGTTAATAGGATCTATTTATAACAACACTTGAACCCATCGTTTAGTCCTCAGGTATCAAAGATTGAGTGAATTTCAAATGATAAATTACACAAATACATTTTCTATAGCTATATTTATGTAACATTGATATCACAAGACCACCAAAGTAGGCTGTCTGAGTAGTTTTCTATCGCCAAATCAGGATTTTTAAATTATATGATATGTTATTCATTAATAAAATTAGGTTAAAATCCAATCTCCTATAAAGAGGTACACTCAAGAAAATCCTTAAAAGTTTTTTGAGAATGAAAAGGTTGCCCTTAAATTATTTTACTATAGCCTAAAAGGCTTTTTATTATGCTACTGATTTCTTTCCACTTTACCAAAGGTATCTCCTCTTACTATCTACCTCACTAAGCAAACTCCATCAAATTGTATGGTTTCTACCCCAACAGCATTTCTCAAAAATGTTCCACCACTTCTTTTCATCAAACCAGTCAAGTTCATTTTAGAAAAAAAAATATTATGCTTCAATGTGAAAGCAAATGGACTGTATCGGTAGCACAGCAAGTAGGGCGTTTGCCTTGCACATATGGCCGACCCGTGTTCAATTCCTCTATCCCTCTCGGAGAGCCCAGCAAGCTACCGAGAGTATCCTGCCTGCAGGCCAGAGCCTGGCAAGCTACCTGTGGCATATTTGATATGCTGAAAGCAGTAACAACAAGTCTCACAATGGAGAAGTTACTGGTGCCTGCTCGAGCAAATTGATGAACAACTGGATGACAGTGATACAGTGATACAGTAAAAGCAAATTATTTAGAACATATCCATCCAGGTTCTACTTCTGATCCTGGTCTTTCATTGCACTTGAGATATCTTTCAACTCTAAGTATGTAGATAACTGGTAACAATGTATAATAAGCTCTACATGCAAATTTTGTTGAAGAGGCAATTGGCCTTCTTTCCCTTCCCAAATGCTCTCATAAGACCTATTTTACGTCCCTTACATATCTATTTCAATAAACTTGACTTGAAATGTGCTTTTATAAAAGCTTTCCTTGAACTAACCAGCTTTCTCACTTAATAAGTGAAATCCTGAACACCTGAAATTTTGTATCATTTGAAAGTCATGATTCAACCTTTTAAAACTGTGTATTTAACATAGTCAACCATGACACACTATCACTTATTAACATTCAAGTTCATCAGTAATATTGTTTCATTTGCCTACTTTTATTTTTCCATGTGAACTCCTTGATCTAAAACTAACTAAATCATTGCTTGTTGGGCATACCAGAAGAGCATCATTTAATTTTATGGTTTCTAGTTAAAACTATTCATCTGTATGCATTTTGTCTAACTTCACAGCTAGACCTAGGAACCGGTAGTACCACCACACAGGCAGTCTTGATTTCATTGTCAAAAAGTCACCTGATCATTGATGGTGGGAAGTGTACACTGATGAAGGGATGGGTGCTGGAACATTATATGACTAAAACCCAATCATAAAAAACTTTGTAATTATTTTTGCTACTGTGATTCAATTTTAAAAATCCAATAATAAAAATATGTTTGTTATCTGATTATATGTAGTCCTGATTATGCACAATATACAAGTCACTCTTCACTTGTAACAGCAATATATGGAAAGTTGCTTAAATAATTTAATTTTTGAGTGATCTTTTCAAGAAGATATTACAGATATGGGGCTGGAGCGATTGCACAGCGGGTAGGACATTTGTCTTGCACACGACCGACCAGGGTTCTATTCCTCCATCCCTCTCAGAGAGCCCAGCAAGCTACCGAGAGTATCCTGCCCGCACAGCAGAGCCTGGCAAGCTACCCGTGGCGTATTTCATATGCCAAAAACAGTAACAAGTCTCACAATAGAGACATTACTGGTGCCCGCTTGAGGAAATCAATGAACAACAAGACAACAGTGCTACAGTGCTACAACTACAGAAATGTTGGGTGAGAGGTTATAAGTAGCCCTTTTTATTTGTATTTTAACTATGAATTCAACTCAGTCAAGAAATAATTTTGTGTTCTCTAAAAGTAGAGTGTTCCTTTGAGATCTGCTCTAGTGAGTTTTTATATATTTGATTTTACTGTGAGGTTTTGGAACTAAGCTGCATATCTATTTGAGAAAAATGCACACAAAGTATGCATATCTATTTGAAAACAAACAAACCTGTACCTCTTATTGTGTTTTTGTATTTTCCTACCTATGGATTATGCAAATAAATGAAATTATAAAATCTTTTATCCACTATAATTCATTCAGAAGAGGAAATAAGTACACAACTCATCTTGTCAATTTCTCGGTACATAAACAAAGTTAGGACATAAAAATTAGGTCTAAAACTTCTTACAGAAACCTCAAGATTAGAAACAGTTTTGTATAAAAAGACAAGTTCATATAATAAAGTTGATACAAATTAAGCTGTTTTGCTAACCTATGGTTTGAAAACAACAACTGTGTGACTTCTTTGGTTTTCGCGATGTAGTTGTGTTTGCTTGTTATTGCTGTGTGCCAATATTAACACAAATTCCTTCTGTTAAAGTAATACGCCATTATTAACTCACAGTTTCTGTTGATCAATCAAAACCAAGTTTATTAGGCTGCTGCAATAAGGGAGAACACAACCTTGAGAGACCCTAGTAGCATCTCAAAATGGAAGAGGGTAATTACAAAGCTTGACAATCTGGGTTTAAGTGGTTGAAGGCAGGTTTGTCAAGACAGAAAACTAATTGAGATGGGGAACAGCTTGTGACATAATAGTTTAGAATTGAGGGATATAGCAAAGCCAGCTTCTTGACATGAGTCCTGATAAGTAAATTTTTTTTATAAGCTAACTATTTGGCAAGGTGAGCAATCTATTATACTGATAGGGGATCTTCTTGGCTAGATAAACAAACTATATGGATATATTGATTTTTAGAAATTTCCTGAAGCAAATAGTGAAACTGTACTGATTTAAAATGTTTTCATTCTGAGCAAGAATTTTCTAGTAAAAAAATGATACAGGGAATCTTATATCTCAATACTAATCATCAAGTTATTAAAATACAGGTGATCTAAATTCTTCTTATATTTTATTATATTATGTTTGAGGGCCACATGTAACAGAGCCTTGGGGCTACTCCTGGAGGTGCTCAGGAGACCATTAAACACAGAAAAACAAACCCAGGGACACCACATGCAAATCATGTGCCATATGATCTAAATTCTTACCTTATAATTCTAATAGGTAGTTTTCTGGGGTACAATACATTTATTTAACCAAAATCATCATCATCATCATCATCATCATCATCATTATTATTATTATTATTATTATTATTATTATTATTATTATTATTATTTTGCTGTGTGTTTGTGGGCAGTGAGGTGGTGGGATTGGGGTATTGCTTGGTTCGTACTCAATGGTGTGCCAGACTTTCTTCTGGCTCAGGAATCAATCCTGTCCATGCTCTAGGAACCATAGGTATTGTGGGGATCAAACCAGGTTTGGCAGAGTGTAAAGCAAACCATCTCTCCAGCTCTGAGGATAGTTGGATAGATAGAGATAGAGATAGAGATAGAGATAGAGATAGAGATAGAGATAGAGATAGAGATAGAGATAGAGAGAGAGAGTGAGAGAGAGAGAGAGAGATAGAGATAGATAGAGAAAGACAAAGACAAAGAGATTGGGTGAGAAAGGGTTTACCTCATCCTAAAGAATCAGGGGCTATTCCTCGTCCTGAGCTCAGGAGTGACCTCTGGTGGTGTTTACAAGAGGATATCAGTGCCAGGAGCTTAAACAATGATCACAGCCACGGAAGCACATACAAGGAAAGTGGCTTACCTCCTATACGATCTTTCTAACCCCTTATTCAACCTTTAAAACCTTGGGATATTCTTAAACCAAGTTATTAAGTGTGTATCATTAGACACCTAGCTAATTTAATCTAAACAAAATTTAGTTCTTGAAATGTGATTCTTGAGTCCTAGAGTGATAGTAAAGAGCGTGGGGTACTTGCTTTCCTGGGCTGACACAGGTTCAATCCCTGGCACTATTTATAGTGCCCAGAGAAAGCCAGGAGTGATACTTGAGCCAGGAGTAATCCCTGAACACTTCCAGGCGTGGCTCTCCCCCAAAACAAAAACAAACGAACAAACATGAAAGAAATGCAGTTACTCAATGCCTTAATGTAGTTTAGTTTCTTGTGGATTCATGTGTTGCTTGTCTTAATTATTGTGTTTATTTTATTGATTTCAACAGGTGAAAAATGGAGTCAGGGCTGTAGTTCAGTGGTCCAGCACTTGAATGCCTGATGCTAGGTTTGATCCTCAGCACTGTAAATAAATAAAAATGAATAAGTGGAACATACATATGTGTGACTCTAGAGGCTTTATGTATACATGAACTTTGCATAATTGCTAAGCCATGTATGACAAATACATCTATATCCCATTCCACTTTTATCAGTAAATAGAGTTTAATTTGAGCAAAAGCTCTAAGTCTTCATTAAAATAATAGTAGCACAAAAATACAACTGTAAATGCACTATAATGGAATATGTTTTTGTTTTCAAGGAAGGGATAGTAATTTTTATTCTCTCTTCCTTCTTTCTTTCTTTCTTTCTTTCTTTCTTTCTTTCTTTCTTTCTTTCTTTCTTTCTTTCTTTCCTTCCTCTTTCTTTCTTTCCTTCCCTCTCTCACTCTCCTTTGGTAAAGCAAAGTAATTTTTAGTGGGGACAGTTAAAAAGATTTGTGGAATCAGGGTTGAGGGGTGAAAAGGAAAGAAATATGTGTTCAAGAGACGACATGGACTTGATGTACAAGCAAAGAGACAAGCAATTTAGGTACATGCTCAAGGGAGAACAGATACCTGAACAGGTATAAGCCAGGATAGTAATTTTTCTTAAAATGAAAAAAAAGTCTGGCTCTTCCAGAAACTGAAAAAGAATTGTATCAAGTTCTTGCTTATTAATAAACAAAAGTACAAACTTCCTCATTTTCAAAATGACTATGTTTCCTTCCACCTGTGATACAGACTTCTTGTTTGTTAGACTATTGTATTATCAGTTTTGTAAAGTGGAAGCTAACTTACTGTCTCTCTGCTACATCAAATCCGGTCCAAATTGATAATTAACATAGCAATGTACTGTATAGCACTGTCATTCTATTCATCAATTTTCTCAAGCAGGCACCAGTAATGTCTCCATTGTAAGACTTGTTACTGTTTTTGGCATGTCAAATATGGCACAGGTAGCTTGCCAGGCTCTGCCATGCGGGCAGGGTACTCTTGGTAGCTTGCCAGCCTCTCCAAAAGGGATGGAGAAATCAAACCTGGATCGGCCCCACACAAGGCAAACGCCCTACCTGATGTGCTATCGTTCTGATAAATAACATACTCTGAAAAAAAAAAAAACTTTGAATTTGCTTTCATGTATCTTTTTCATCATATCCTAGATAAAATATTTCAGTATTTTCTACCCCCCAACCCTGTTAATTGAATCACTGTGAAATAGTTATAACATTGTTGTGATTAGGTTTAAGTCATATAATATTACAACCACCCATCCCTTCACCGATGTATCAATGTACATCTACCACTAATGTTATGTTCCCACTTTCTCTTGCCTGTATGGTAAACTCCTCTCTCTTTCTCTCTCTCTCTCTCTCTCTCTCTCTCTTTCTCTCTCTCTCTGTGTCTGTCTCTGTCTGTCTGTCTGTCTGTCTGTCTGTCTGTCTCTCTCTCTCTCTCTCTCTCTCTCTCTCTCTCTCTCTCTCTCCTTACTTCCCATCCTCCCTCCCTCCCTCCTTCCCTTCTGTTAGACACTGTGGTTTGCAACACAAGGTCACCATGTATATGACTTTACCTCATGGACCAGTAACATTTCAGGATTTTCTTTACACATAAATATTTTTTTTGGTATTTCCCAGTAGGTCCCTGGAAAATCATGATAATATGTTCTTTAGGTTTTCGTGAATCATGATGCCAAAATAGTTGTTTCCTTGACATGCTCTACATTTTTCAATTGGTTCAACTCTTTTATATGTACAGAGTATCCAAATCAAGGAATAAATATTATAGAAAAAATATTACTCATATATATGTTTCTGAGAGCATACGTATTACAGAATTAACAGGAAAATCCCCAAGAATCACCAGTGCTCTGACCGGCCATAATTCATTCTTTCTTAATCTCAGGAAATATGCTGATCATATTCCTACAAAAACTTATGAAACTTCAGGCCAGAGAGGTAGTACAGCAAGTAGGGTATTTGCTTTGCAAACAGCCAAGCTGGGTTCAATCTCAGGCATCCCATATGGTTCCCTGATCCCCACCAGGAGTGAGCCCTGAGTGCAAAGTCAGGAGTAACCCCTGAGCACCACTGCGTATGGCCTCAAAACTAAAGGAAAAAAAAAACACAACTTACAAAAATCCCTTAGAAATAAATTTTACTGTCCTTAGTTGTGTAACTCTCAGTTGTCACAATAAATTAAGAAAATTTGCAATCATCTGATGCTTACCAAAAGAAGACAGGTTAAAATTTTTGTCTTCAGTAAATAACAACAATCTCAGAATTTAATGAGAATAACTATGCGATCCTTGTTAAATTGTTGATATTTTAATAAACAGGCTTGTAACAGCTTTGCAGCATAAGGATAACATTGTCAGATGATAACATTGCCAGCTTGTCAGATATAAGTGAGAACCGGATTGGGATTTCCAGGACTCTTTTTAGTTCAGAAGCAGATTTCATGAGAACAGCCTGATGACCCAAAATACAGCACAAAAAAAAAAATAAAAGTAAATGAACCTGATAAAATTAATTTTTATAGTTATTTTTTAATACTGATGGCATTTCTTTGTTACTTTCAATTGTTTTCTGATGTGTTTATGAAGTTCTTTTCAGTGGCAATTTTTCTCCAATTTTATATTTTCAATATTAAATATAACTTTTCTAATGGAATTTTAAGAAAATGGATTCTAAGGACTGGAGCAATAGTATAGCAGGTTGGACACTAGCCTTACATGTGGCCAACCAAGTTAGATTCCTAACACCACATATGGTCCCCTAAGCCCCACCAGGAGAGATTCCAGAATTCAGAACCAAGAGTAATTTCTGAGCACTGCTTTGTGCACTTTCCTCCCCCCAAGAAACATAAAAAAAGAAAATGGATTCAAATTGCCAATGCCAGGGCTGGAGTGATAGCACAGCAGGTAGGGCGTTTGCCTTGCACTCGGCCGACATAGGTTCATTCCTGAGTGCATGAGCCAGGAGTAACCCCTGTGCATTGCTGGGTGTGACGCAAAAACAAAAACAAAAAATTCAAACTGCCAATGTCTCCTTCAGAAATTTAGGAACAAACACCTTTACTGAGTATTATCCATATCATGCAAATAAAGCTATTTGCAGAGGGTCAGCAAGAGTCATTTTTCTTGTACCATGTATCAATTTTTTTTTTTAAAAAAAAAAGTGTATTCAGCCCAAGAGGAAACTTCTCTGTTTTCAAGTATCCAGTGACATACAATGTCACACCTGAGAGTCATATATCTCTTAAAATATGGAAATCCCATCACTATAGGGCAAATCACATTTTATGTCTAAAAGTAATGTATATAATTCCCACTAAAGAAATCACTAATGGGCTGGCCAAAAGATGGAATATTTGAGACTTTGGGTAGAGAGAAATTAATTAAAATCTCTAAATAATGAAGGTAAATTTTTGTTTTGATAGATTTTTCTCAGGCAGTTTTTCCAATTGTTACACAAAAGGAAAAAAAATATAGGAGGTTTGAAATTATTAATCCCACAGTCCTTAATAAAATTACTCAGCAGAACTGAATGTTTAGTCTCTACAGTTACTTAATACTGAGTGCTCAAAAGGGTGTATATATTTAGTTAACTTTTCTTATTGAAGTGTAAGTAATCAGGTCAAAACAATGAAAATATTCATATGTGTTTGTGTGTTTGTGTATGTATGTGTATGTGTGTGTGTGTATGAGAGAGAGAGAGAGAGAGAGAGAGAGAGAGAGAGAGAGAGAGAGAGATCCAGACAGAGACAGATTTAAAAAAAATCCCTAGAAGCTATTTATGGTCAGCAGAGTGGACTCCTAAGCAAAATTATCTAAAACTTCAAAATAATACTAAATGAGATGCCATGATCTTTTAATATATTTATGATCATGTATTATTGAATTACGGATTCACCACGAGGATCTCACCATTCTACAAAGAATATTTATCAACATAAAGAGAGCGGTTTGACAGGGCGACATCATTTCACCGAAACATTTCAGTGCCACCCTCAAGAACGTCATGCAATGACTAGAGTGGGAAGGAATGGGAGTGAAGATAGACGGTCAGCAACTACACCACCTCCGCTTTGCTGATGACATTGTTCTAATGACACCAAACATTAATCAAGCGGCACAAATTCTGGCCTACTTCGACCGAGAGTGTGGAAAGGTCGGACTGCAGTTGAATCTCAACAAAAGAATGTTTATGAAAAAGGAACTAGTCTCTGACGTTCCATTTACTCTCAACGGAATGAACATCTCCAACCAAAACAGCTATGTGTACCTGGGTCAAGAACTCAACATGAGGAATGACTTGGCTCCAGAACTGCCCAGGAGGAAGAGAGCAGTGTGGTACGCCTTCAAGAACGTCAAAGAAGTTGTTAATAGGAAAAAGAAATTCCAACTCCGGGCACATCTTTTCGACCCCACTGTTCTCCCTTCACTAACATATGCCTCAGAGACCTGGGTCCTACCCAAACAGGATAAGAATGCTATTCGGGTATCCCAAAGAGGAATCGAAAGAGCTATGCTTGGAGTACCACATTTCACCTCCATTGACCAAGAATCAGGGACGCTGTTTTGTTTGCCAAGACATCAAAAATCAGAATGGCCGGACACGTAATGAGATTCAAAGACGGCTGCTGGAATAGAGCTATTACCGACTGGATTCCATGGGAGGTCAAAAGACCATATGGCTACCCACCTACAAGATGATCAAATTTCTTCACCAAGACTCTGAATAAACGGTTTGAGGCTCTTCATCCTGGAGCGAGCAGATACCATTGGGCTACACTAGCATGCGACAGGGACGAATGGAGACATTACTGGGGCCCGCTCGAACAAATCAATGAATAATGGGTTGACAGTGATACAGTGATACAGTATTATTGAATAGGCTAGAGCAAGAGTTATTTAATTATGCAAATGAATCTGTTTGACTTCACTGTTTCCTACTAATTAAACATCCAGCTCTAATATATTTATCAACTGGTATACATCAACTGGTAGAAATCAGATTTAAGAATAACTGCTGGTGAACTTACCACTGACAATGAACTTTAAAAAATGAAAGAATCTTTCATTGTGCATCATCTAAGTGTCAAGAACTATACATTACTCATTTAGTCATTAAAAACAACTTTGAGTGATAGGTATTATCTTCCTTTTAGAATTTAGAAAGTTGAAGTTCAACAGGTAAAATTATTTGCTAGATTATTTAGCTAGTAAATGGTTGAATCAGGTGTCAACCCCTAAATGTTCTTTCAAAACCTACACTCTTTTTCCCACATTATTCTACCCCCGTAGTAAAAACTTTTTCTAACGATCACAAAGTTTTATCTGCCACTCTTGTAAATTGGAAATGATATCTAAATGTCACCAAAAAATATGGTAGTTAGAAAGACAATTTCACAATGTTCCCATCATGTAAGTATATGATCTCCGTACATAGAGTAAAGAGCTATGAGTCATATTTTGCAAACCACCAAGTGTTTAGTTGAAGATTGTTCTTTTTCATCTAGCTAGATGACAATTAGAAGCATGTGAGATGAAGTATCCTTTAAGAAAAATTGGAGAAAGAATAAATCACCTAAAGTGCTTTACCGAATACATTTTCACACATCCCAGTGAGCTGCATCATCTTATACAAAAAGTGTTCTTAATTTGTTTACAGACATCAAAAGGTGATATCCTGTAAACTGGAAGGCCAAAATGCTGTTATCAATATTAGATTTACCTAAGGCCTAGGGCAGCATTGGCCATTTGAGCTAAAATACCACTAATTAACCTCTATTGTTTTTCTTAAGCAGCCTAATGAAAATGTCAGTATCATTTGAGCTTTGAGGCTTTGAAATAAGGCAAGGCATTGGGAATTTGTTTTTTCCCTTCAAGTAAGTTGCTTGCACTCTGATCTGATCAAACCTTCATCTTTCACCCTAGAAACCTTGGGAGATATTCATATTCAACTTCCCTAAGGGACAGGGTGACTTTTTCAAAACAGTGAACTGTCAATTTCCAGCTAATTTCAAACAACTACAGAAAGGTGATTCTGGCTTAGTCTTTGAGGAAGACTGCCAAAATACTGTTGCTTGGGGCTGGAGCAATAGCACAGCAGGTAGGGTGTTTACCTTGCACGTGGCCGACCCGGGTTCAATTTCCAGAATCCCCTATGGTCCCCTGAGCACCTCCAGGAGTGATTCCTGAGTGCAGAGCCAGGAGTAACCCCTGAGTATTGCCAGGTGTGACCCAAAAAGCAAAAAAAAAAAAATAATAATGTTGATCTATCACACCTCCCCCACCCCAGCCCCCCTTTTTTTTGACGCTACTAAAAAAGTGTCCATTTCACTGGGAGGGGGGGAAGGGGGGATTGATTCAGGAGTGAAGTGGTAGATGAATTTTACGTATTGCGAGTAGTGAAATGGGACAAAATTTCAGGCATGAAAATGTAGTGTGTTTTATTTTCTTGGTTATCATTTATAAACATCAGAAAAAAATTGAAGATAAACTGAAGATATGTTGTCGTCATCTTTCTTAAGCTTATTCTCACTGCAGTCGGTAAAAGGCCCTGAAGTCACCAGGTATCCAAGCCGTTATAGGATGTGGCTCCTGACTCTACCTCTTCCTAATCCTCCACTTTATCAATCTTTCAATACACCCTATTGATTCCACTTCCAAAGTCTGTCTTCATAGTATTGAAGCATGATAAACCCTTTGCCTTGGACTACGAAACTCAGATTTCCAAGCAGTGGGGAGACCCAGGGGGTTGCTGTGGGGGGGCTGGGGGGGTGAATGAAGTGGTAGACTTAAAGCAACTTAAGGGACAGACGTGGAGGGTTTGGGACAATTCGGTGGTAATGGGGTCCAGTAACTTTTTCCATCAAAACCCTAAGCATTAACACTGATATAACCCTGTTACCTAACTGTACAAAATAAACTTTAAAAAATGAGACAGAACTAATTAAAAAATTAAAATTTTGTTTTCATTCTGTTTATTTTTCTGTTTTACTGTTTATCCAAACCAGTGACAAGGCCTCTTGTGTATAAGTCAGTAAGTGAGACAGGTTGTCAGGTAGGGGATTCTCAGTAATGAGTGTCAGGGAATAATAAAACAAAGATTCGATCTAAAAACAAAAGCTATTCTCCCACCAGTCCTTTGTCAACCCCAAAGTATTAAGGCTGAATCCCCTTTGGAGATGCAGGAATTGAGCCATGAATGGCCCCAGTACTTGTCAAGTCAAGGCTGGACACCCTCAAGAGAGAGGAAATTTAAGCAAGAACAAAAGTCCATAATGAGACTGAAAGAAGACCACCCAAAGTTCAAAGCCCTTTCCCCTAGGCATTGTCCTATAGAAGGACTCTTATCCATACAGGGAGCCCCACGGTAAGGCAGTTTGAAAAAAAAATTCCCAATTTTGTAAAAGCAAGCTGCATATATTCCAACTTGGGTGTATAAAATTTTTTTCTTTTACTCCCAATGGTTTCTCAATAATTAAATTAATTAATTAAAAAACTTATTTTGCCTCACTATCTGTCTTCAGCAGAAATCCTTTTCTGCTGTGTAAAGACAAGACCCTCAACCTAGGCAGAAATTGAACAGAGTTTTTCCAGTTTGACACAATAAAGACTGCCTTCAAATGCAGACCCTGAGGGGAAAGAGTGCAAGGTTGGTAAAATAATTTACCTGTTAGTTAGACATTTAGGCCAGAGCAAAAATAAGTTTATTCAAGTATCTAGTGTTCAGAGAGGGACTGGGCTGAAGCTCAGAGACTCCAGGGAGGGATTCTCTGTCTAGTACAGTCTGGTGGTGGTATGAGGGCAGGGGAGGGGGTGGGAGGTCATCTCTTTATTATGCTTTTTGGAGAAGTATTATTTTGGGAATGTCATGAGTTTGGGGTTTCATGTTAAGAGTTTCACAAGTGACTAGTACCTAAATGGGGAATCTGCTTGGGGTCGTTGGTGCAAGGGATTCAGCCACTGTCAGCTAATTGAAGGGGAACTTGTGCCAAGTTAATTTTAGTCTTTCTCGGAACAGCTAAGCTGAAGGTCTGAAACAATTTTATCTTTGTTGAAATTAGGAACCTTTCACAGGGTCTGAATCAAATTATGTGTGTAAATTGGGGCCTTGACCAATTCACTGATCTCCTCAAGCACACTGCCCACTCTGCACCCCGACCCCTCCCCGTCTTCCCCAGGCAGCCAATAGTCAGTCACTGAAGAGAAAAATCATTTCAGCAAAATGTCCAGGAAGAGTTAACTTTATCAGGAACTGCAGGTATATTGTCCTCAGTTACTTGGTGAACTTATCTACAGTACCCCTTCTAGCATTACTTGGTCACAATGCAAACTTGAATCTGTGGAAAATGTCTTTCCTAGATCCATATCGCATCTCAAGACATAATCATCACACCTTATTTTTCCCTCTAAAAATCGGTTCATAACCTCTCATCATGTAATCATTGCGTGGTAGGATTCTGTTCCTCCAGCCCCTTAAAACGTAAGCAGAGTAGTGGCATATGAATGTACTCTTTTTTTTTTTTTTGCCTTTAAAGGAGGGGCATAAAATTTGGAGATTATGTGATGAAATACAAGTACTGGAGAGAGATTTTGTCTCTTGTGTTATTTCTTCCACTTTCTCCCCTGGTTCAAGAGAGGGAATTTAGAATTCGCAGAGAAGAGGGAAATTACAAGTGACCAAAGACAATGGAGTTTGATCATTGAACTACAGAACAATTTCCAGGGTAGAAGATGGTGGCAGTGGTGGTGGGTGTGGAGTAGTATGTGGGAAACCCTATAATAAACAGCGTTATATATCATAAGTAGCGTTATATATCATGCTGCCTAACATAATAAAGCAACAAATAAATATAAACTAAAAAGAAGTAGGATTGTCACCTAAACTAGGGTGAAGAAATTTAACCCTAGGTAAAGCGAGTATAGGTCAGAGACTATTGAAGATGCTGCATCTTAGCAGATGTGCTTGGGTTTGTTTGGGGTATTCTCTCTCTCTCTCTCTCTCTCTCTCTCTCTCTCTCTCTCTCTCTCTCTCTCTCTCTCTCTCTCCCTCTCTCCCTTCCCCCCACACTTCCGCCATATGGCCCCATGACTTCTTTCAAAACTAGATTAGGCTCAGCAAGAAACTACAGTTGTGCCCCAGGCTTTTCACACCCAAGTGTAAGGTGTCCTTGGTGAGCAGTTAGTCAGGTGACTTTCTAATTGAGCTTTTTTTTTTCTTTTTTAGGTTAAAGTAGTTCAGTGGATAGGATGCTTGCCTTGCATGCTGCCTATCCTACCCTGGTTCTACCCCTGCCACCACAGATGGTTCCCCCAGCCCTGTCAGGATTGATCCTTGAGCACAGAGCCAGGAGTAAGCCTGAACAAGAACCAGGAAGAACAGAAAAAAAAAATCTCCTTGGGAGAGAGCGTTCAAGGCCACCCTCCCTGCAAATGTAGGAGTTAAAGTCTCCTTGTAGTGTGGGGTGAGGAAGTGACTAATTTTGCCCTAATTTGGCCTTCATTGAGAATGCAAGCATCAGGTCTACTACAACTCAAAAAGACAGAGTTAAAGTTCATCTTGGTAGAAAAGTTCTTTTCATGAAACTTGAAGGACCAAATTCCCCACAGGAGAGAAATTTAAAAAAAAAAAACTACCCTGAGAAGGGAAACACCAGGACTGTGTTTTAGTTTTTTCTTTTCATAGATTGCTGTTGCTCCTGAGGAGACAAAGCACAGGAAATCCAACTTCTGCTCCCCCAGACACTCCATTAGGGAGGTTATTAGAACACTGGAAGAGCTTTAGATGGGCTAAAAATGAAGCAAAGAAGCAACTTACCTTACTTTACAGCACCACCTGGTCCCAATACAAGCTGGAGAACACTACAGGAAAGATAGTCTATTAACAGCAATTTAAACAATAATACCATCTTGTAGTAAGGTCTTTCTGCAGGGAACAACAACAAAAAAAGAAATATATATATTTTTAATTTAGTTAGTTATTTTGGTTTTAGGCCAACCCTGACTATGCTCAGGTCTTAGTACTGGCTCTGTACTCAGTAAATATCTTTATCCTTTATGGCAATGTGTTTATTTGCATAAATCTAGGAAGGAATCTTTTCCTTTGTAGTAGATAATTTGGGAAATTTTTATATTGCTAAAGCTTTGTCTAGGATCTCGAAGACAATACTACTTTAGAAATTAAAACTAACCTCTACAAAGAGAAATGACTTAATGCCTTGTTTAAAAGCTTCCCATCTACCAACAAACACCCCTTGGAGGGGCCAAGAATCTCAGTGCAATTTGAAGACATCAATTAATGCCAAAAGTACAGGGTGGTAAAGACAGATGCTGATGATAAATGAAACATCTTATAAATCCCTGAATCCTTGTCATATAAGTTTTACATAAACCTCAGCGGCTCAATATTCTATTTTCTTAAATACTTAGATGTGAGTCCCACGATGGACCTAGATTGGGGTGGAGAATGCACAGCCCATGGGCTATATAAGGTCCCTAAAATCATATAGTGTGGTTCCTGTACATGATGGATACAGTATATATACTTCTTATTAACTGCCTACGGCCTATCTGCCTGTACTGGAGGGTCCACAAATTATACTATAAATATACATATGGACCCGGAGAAAAAGATTTCCCAGTCTTGGAATCTGAAGCAGGTTCTACACCACTCCAATTATAACATAGGAAAAGAAGAGTACTAAAAAAATTAGAGTTTATAGAAGGGCAATGTCATATGAAACAGGTTCTAACAAGAAAGGGAATATGTTATTAGATACTTGTTTCCTCTCTGGGAGCATTTTCTTCCTGGAGTTAAGAAAACTCAGACAGACTTATCTGAGGCCCTAGTTTGGATGTTTTTACAAGCTATTCCCCAAAAGTCACCTTTTAAAACATTGTTTTAAAATTGTTTTAAAAGTCACCTTTTAAAACAATTTTAAAATTGTTCAAAATTTCATTCATTATTATGAATATCGCACATCTGTAAATATTACAGGATAACAGGTATATTCTCTTATATTCACTGTCCTGTGTGGACAGTGGTGATCAGTGAAGACTGATTACTGCAAGGTTAAATTTAGGTGCTGGACCCCAATACCGAAATTAATATTAGGAGCTTAAGCTAGAATGGAAAAATGGAAAAATAGCAGGCAAATAAAAAGGATATATAACTTTGTTAATATTATAGTTATACAAAATAACTAGCCAAATTTATTAAATGGCAAACCATTTTGTAAATTTGGGGTGAAGGTAGAAAAATGTATTTCAGAACATGTGCTTTTGTGGAGCTAAGATTCCAGTTCTTTCTATCATGTCTTTAAAGTTTTACTTTTTGTAAACAAATTTCAATTTAAAAAGAAAACAGCATGTCAAATGGCTTTCAAAACATTGAAAACTAGTTCATTTCAGCTCTAGTTTAAGATACTTAAACTAAAAAAGTATATCTATTATGTAGCTGAGAAACAAGGGGAAGAACTAGGGCTGCTAATCGGAATGTTAGAGGAAATTATCTAAGCAGTTTGAAAGCATTTGAGAGTATAGGCAAGGATAACTCTGAATAGTGGAAACAACTATCCTTATGGTAAAAAAAAATACACAAAACTTACTTTAGAACATCCACTAGAACTCTAAGCTTCCCGATAGGGTCAGAGTATGCTAGTAGTAAAGACCATTAATGACTGGCAGATGGGCAACTAACAAAAGACCAGGTCTTAATCTTAAACTCCCCAGAAGTGACTCTCAAGACTTCTCATACTTTTGATCCAACAACACCTAATATCTCCCCCAAGGAAACCTGTAAAAATATTGTCTGCATATGTACAGAAGTTATTGAACAAGTCAATTCTAGTAAGCATGATTTAAGAGATGACACTGGATATTCCAGAAGAAGCTTAGTTGAGGGTAGCAGCCTACTTCACAAAGAGACTTGAAATGATGCATTATTCTGTTATATCTAATCAGGAAAGCGGAAGCAAACTCTTTGCCAGGGGAGACTTTGACTAGGAAGACAGAAATAGTATTAGAGATAATACAGCAGGTATGGTTATATTGCATGTGACCAGTCTGGCTTCAAAATTGGCACCATATATTGTCCCCTGAAACACTTCCAGAGTGACTTCTGAGCAGAGTCAAGAATGAGCCTTGACTACAGCCAAGTGTCCGCCCTCCCCCCCCCAAACAAAAAGAAAAGAAAAGAAATATCTAAATGTGCTTACCCAAACCTATAAGCTGAGGGACTTAGAGTAAACATCTAAACATCTATGTTGATTTATTTTATTTTTTAATTAAAAATTCATGATTTACAAGGTTATTGATAGTTGAGTTTTAGACATATAATGTCTAAATCCCATCACTAGTGTCAACTTCCCTCCACCAGTGTTTCCATGTCTCCTTCTCCACCAGCCCCTAGTAAAATGTTGGTGGTTGTATTTTGGATCTCATGTTTTCAGTGTTGTGGAGTCTGTGTTTTTGGTTATATAACTGTACTGCACTCCACATTACCAGTATACGTCGCATGATTTTGCATGATGTTTCTTGGAGTTGCATAGTATTCCATTGTGTGTATTTCCCACATCTTCAAAATCCGTTAATCTGTTTTTTGGACACTTAGGTTGATCCCGCAGAGTCTCTTGCCCCCATGCCTAGCTATCTTCACCAGGGCCCCTCGTAGAGGGGAGAGGGTAGGTTGAGTTTCCCTCCCTGCCCTGAGCAGAGCGCCAGCAGGCGAAGACCTCCGGAACCCAGCCACAGCCATGCTCAAGGCCTCTCTCCACATGTTCAGATGAGCCTCATGAATGAAGGAACCAGCAGAGGAACCCAGGTGTGTGGGACATGGGGCTGAGATCTCCCAGCCTTCTTGGATTGGGATGGGCCTCTTCTGCCCAGACCCCCCATTTTCCAGTAGCTAGGCAGTCACACCCAGAAACTGCCCCAAGCCATGTAATCCCATCAATGGCCAACATCCAGAGACTATAAAACCAAGCTCCCCGAAGAGAGCGACGCAGATTCTCTTGCCCCTACACCTGGCTGTCTTCACCGGGGCCCCTAGGAGGAGGTGGGTTGATCTTATAGCCTTATTCTCCCCTTTGGATAACCTGGCAAGCTACCAAGAGTTTCCTGCCTGCATGGGAGAGCCTGGCAAGCTCCCTGTGGCGTATTCATATGCCAAAACCAGTAACAATGATGGGTCTCATTCCCCTGACCCTGAAAGAGCCTCAATGCGGCACTGTTGGGAAGGATGAGTAAAGAGAGCCTTCTAAAATCTCAGGGCCAGGACGAATGGAGATGTTACTGAGACTGCTTGAGAAAATCGACAATCAACGGGATGATGATGATGATGATGATGATGATGATGATGATGATGATGATGATGAGATTGATCCCATATTCTAGTTATTATACTAAGTGCTGAAACGAATAATAGTGTGCATATATCCTTTTGAATGTATGTTTTTGTTCCTAAGGATACACACTCCAAAGTGGAATTGCTGGGTTGTATGGGAGCTCAATTTTAATTTTATGATTTTAAGTATGCTCCCCTAGCTAGCACATGTAGCTCTCTAAAAGAAGAGACTCCTGACAACTAAACAAACCATCAAAAAGGTGATACTAAAATAACTCAGGAGAAATTGTCAATCAGATGTTATAGTTTAAAAAGATAGATCTTAACTCTTGTTCAATCGTAGAACTTATGTTTCTTCCAGGAAATATTTCTACTGAGCTAGAATACTGGAAAGAACAATGGACATTATTGCACTGTTTAAAAAAGGAAACAAATGGTTAGTTTATTAGAAAAGGGAAACTGCTTCCTGGTTCAGCACAGTTCAAAATTATTAAAAGATTTCATGAGCCTTCCCACTTGAGAAGAGAGACTTTAACAGCACTTGTATTGACTTCCTCAGGAAAAGTCTAAAGAGGACAGTGAGCGAGGTAACTCCGAGATGAGTTTTATGTACTCTTAATGAACCTGCTGGAAATATGAGACTTCCTCTCTTGAAACAATCTATTCAGCATAGAGGAAGTTATCCAAGAGAAGACTGGTAACTTGACTTCACTTAAATACCCCCAAGTCTCAGAATTCAAGTACTTACTGGTATTTGTTGACACCTATCCTTAGTGGGTAAAGGTCTTCATGTTCATACTGAGAAAGTCAAAGAAATTTCTAAAACATTGCTTAAGGAAACATTTCCTAGATTTGGCTTACCCAGGTCAATTTATTTTAGTTTTTTATAAATCCATGTCTGACAAAGGGCATGTATTCACAGCACGGAAAGAATTTGCAACACTTAATAGTGAGAAAACCATCCAACTTAACATGGGAAGAGAACAGAAGATACTACATCATAGAGTTTATATAGAATGGGAGTTAATCCCACAAAAAGATGTATATTACTAACGATTACGGAAATGCTAATTAAAACCACAATGACTAATCACCACTCTCCAATCAGAATGGCCACAATAAACAATTTGGGCAGTATCAAATACTGTCACCCCGGTCATTTTAGAGTGACAGTGGAATTTCTTTCACTTCTAAAGCCAAGGAATATTTAGACTCTGTTTTAAAGATTAACTCCACATAGCCTGGAACCCCAATCATCTAGAAAGGTAGAAAAATTCAATTACACTCTATAAAGAATATTAGAGATATAACTTCAAGTAACTTCTGAGTTGTAGCTCTCACTTATTCTCAAAAACAGTGTAACTCTTAAGAAAAATCATCAATGTAATCCCTCTGGGCTGGAGCAATAGCACAGTGGTAGAGCGTTTGCCTTTCATGAGGCCAACCCGTGTTTGATTCCTCTACCCTTCTCAGAGAGCCCGGCAAGCTACCGAGAATATTGCGCCCGCACGGCAGACCCTGGCAAGCTACCCGTGGCGTATTGGATATGCCAAAAACAGTAACAATAAGTCTCACAATGAGAGACATTGCTGGTGCCCGCTCGAACAAATCGATGAGCAACAGGATGACAGTGACAGTGACAGTAATCCCTCTGATCTATTTATAGGAAGCCCATTTTGACCTTTCAGCATATTTCTTATTAGACTCAGAAAGTTTAAAATTAACTAAATATGTTATTATTTTAGACAAGTACTACAGCTAACTCAATAATATAGGAATACTATTTTGTCTCACCCAAATAGAGATTTCCATTCACCCTACTTCCAACACAAATTCAGTCTGGTAACTAGGTTTTAGTAAAAATTGGGAAAGCTGGATCCTCTTTAGATCAACTGCTATTATTTCCTAAGTGGAAGAAAGTTTACCAAGTAAACCTGACCACTCCTACTGCCATCAAACTTAACAGAATAACTAGTTAAATCATCTTTCCAGGATAAAACTAGCAATTAACAGTACTATAAAGCACAGTGACTAAATTAAACTAGGGAGATACTGTTTCCTTCTACATCAACCAATGACAAGGCTCTGCCAGAAAATTAGTTATCATACTCCTGTGTACCCAGTGAGAAACTGAAACAAAAAATAATTAAAAATTAGACACTTCATTTTTCTTAGGAAAGCTAAGTAAGATGCTTTTTACCTGACACTATTCCTAGTAATAGTAATTTACAGATAGCAACGACAACAAAAAAAGAGGTCAACACATTTCCACTGCAAACAAAAGAAAGGGATCAAAGCTCCTACTGCAAAGTTCGCTTCATTAAATGTTGTGCCCTCCAGGGATCAGGAGAGCATTACTCCCACAGTAGACTCCTTTGCTAGCAAGAAGTAGCTCCAGAAGACGGACTTCCAATCATATAACCCTTAAAGATTTAAGGGTATAAATTTCTAGTGGGATACTATGAGGAAAAAAGGTTGGAATATAAGGGATCTCTGGTGATGAATTTCAGATGTAATACGAACCAAGATATGATTTAAAAAGAAAGCTGGACTCAAAAGAAATGGTGACCACGACGCAAAGACATCCCATGGAACGGCAAAAATTATTCACCCAATACCCATCTCATAAGCGGTTAAGAACAAAGATATATAAGACATTGGTAAAACTTTACAAGAAAAAAATCCAACCCCATCAAAAAATGGGGAGAAAAAAATGGACAGAAACTTCCTCAAAGAAGGAATTCAAATGGCCAAAAGGCACATGAAAAAAATGCACTACATTACTAATCATCAGGGAGATACAAATACAAATCAAATGAGATATCATCTCATGCCACAGAAACTGGCACACATCACAAAAAGAACAAGAACAACCAGTGCTGGCTCGGATCCAGGGAGAAAGGAACTTTCATTCATTGTTTTCGGGAATGCCAACTGGTCCAGCTAAATTTATGGAAAACAATATGGGCATTCCTCAAAAAAATTAGAAATTGAGCTCCCATTTGACCCAGCAATGCCATTTCTGGGAATATAGTTTGGGCACCCAAAAACACACAGCTGAAATGACATCTGCACTTCTATGTTCATTGCAGCACTATTCACAATAGCCAAAATCTGGAAACAACCTGAGTTCCCAAGAACAGATGACTGACTAAAGAAACTATGGTACCTCTAGACAATGAATACTGGAATACTATGCACCCGTTAAAAATGAAGTCCTCTGACCTATGTAGAAACCTCCATAGATTATCATCTGTGTCCTCACCCCAAGTACAAGTTCACCAAAGAGTGCCACCCCAACTCCAGCATTCTGTTCACCCAGAAGCAGTTTCTCCATCACACGGACATTATTCCTGGAGTGATGAACTGGAAAAAGTTCCAGCCCTTGGTTCTCTCCCCATTTTTTGACAACTATAAGGTGGAGACGACGCAGAGCTGTGATTCCTTCAGTTTAGCTATGCTTCCTGAAGATGGCCCTGCCATCCTGGACGCCTTGCCAGAAGAAGACAGACTAGAAACCTTAGAACGAGAACTTTGTGAACAGAATATGGAAGTTACATTAACACCAGGAATGATAGAATTGGAATTCCCTGTGCTGGATGACAAGGACTCCAAGAAGGAGAAGGAGGTGAAAGACCAAGCGCTGCCTCTTAAAGTGGGAGAGAAGGTGCTAGAGGAGATGAAGAATCTGCGGAGCAAAGCCATCAACTCGCACTTGATTCTCGAATAAAAGACACCAGCGGGGCCGGTCCTCTCATTTGCTTGCTCCTGGTCCTTGGTACCCAATTACGTCCCAGTCATTTTTTGCAATGCAAATTTCTAGGGAACAAGAAAGTGTGGATGACGGGTATATTTTTAACTGATCAGAATTTGTAAGAAACAAATAAAAGTCATTAGTCTGTAAAAAAAAAAAAGAAGTCCTAAAATTTGCTAATCCTGCCGAGTGAAATGTGTCAGAAAAGAGACAGATATAGAATGATTGCATTAATTTGTGGGATATGAAAAAAATAGTTTGAGACTAATATCCAAGCCAGGGAAAACAGGGGCGAGGAGGACTGGTCAATGGTTGGAATGCTTGCTACAAGTGTGTGTATGTCGGGGGAGGGGTGGAGGGACAGGCTCAGAAGGCAGTTAGGATAGAGAAGGGACCAGTAATAGTTGGAATGACAATAATAGTTGGAAATGATCACTGGCCAAGAACTGAGTGTTGAATGTAGGTAATGAGATAAACATGATAATCTTTTCAGTATCTGTATTTCAAAACACAATGCCCAAAAGGAGAAGGAGAGAGAGAGGGAGAGAGAGAGTGAGAAAGAGAGAGAGAGAGAGAAAGAGAAAGAGAGAGAGGAAAAGTCCCTGCCATAAAGATGGGGGACAGGGAAGGGAAACTGGGGCAATGGTGGTAGGAAATGTACACTGGTGAAGGTATGGGTATTGGAATATTATATGACTGAAATCCAGTCATGAACAACTTTGTACTTGTGTATATCATTGTGATCTAATAAAAAATAAATTTATTTAAAAAAGAAAAAATAAATAAATTGAAATTTAAAAATAAATAAATAAAAAGAGAGCTGGAGCTGGAGAGGTAGCGAGACAATTCTGTGGGTAGGATGCTTTGCCCCACAAGCTGCTGACCAAAATCCATAGCATACTATATAGTCCCTCAAGCATGGTCAGGAGTAATTCCTGAGTGCCGAGTCAGGAGTAACTTCTGATCATCGCTATATGTGGCCCAATAACACACAGAGAGAGAGGGAGGGAGGGGGTATTATATGTTACATTTTTCTTTATACAAATTACAAAAGGCAAAGTCTCTATGATCCCTTTTAAGATGAAATCTTCCCATATTTAATCCATAATATCCATAATCAAATAACTAATATATAGTTTATAATTTCTTTTTGTTTTGTATGTTTTAAGATAGTTGAGTAAATACAAACTGGCATTTACATGGTTATATGTGTTGTTGTTATTATAATAAAAAAATTAAGTTGTTAGATATACTGACATTGTTCTAATCCTGATTATAGAGGGGTAGGGGGAAATCACTGTATCACCGTATCACTGTCATCCTGTTGTTCTTCGATTTACTTGATTGGGCACCAGTAACGTCTCTATTACACTCAGCCCTGAGATTTTAGCAGCCTCTCCTTACTTGTCTTTCCCAACAATTAGAGGCTCTTTCAGGGTCAGGGGAATGAGACCTATTGTTACTGTTTTTGGCATATCGAATATGTCAGGGGTAGCTTGCCAGGCTCTGCTGTGTGGGCCGGATACTCTCCATAGCTTGCCAGGCTCTCCAAGAGGGATGGAGGAATCAAACCTGGGTCGGTTGTGTGCAAGGCAAATACCCTACCTGCTGTGCTATTGCTCCAGTATACCTAAATTATTATGATGTGTGTTAATTCCAATAAAATTATACTCTGGTTATATGATTTGAGTGGTAAGTAATACCGCTCTACTCCATGGGTGTCAGATATAAACCTAATATGGCAATTAGATTTGGGATGAGGGGTTGCTTGTTTGGGGTATGCTTGATTTGATCAAAGAATCAAAACACCAATGTTTAAAATATTGTGATAGAGGCCAAGAGAGTACAACAGGTAGGAGATTTGCCTTGCATGTGTGCAACCCAGTTTCCTCACCCTGCATCCCACATGGCCCTGCAGCACCGCTAGGAGTGTGATACCTGAGTGCAGAGCCAGAAGTAACTCTAAGCATTATTGGATGAGTCTCTAAAACCAAAATAAACAATAAATAAATTAATTAAGTAATTGTGATAAAATCAAATTTTTCAATCTCTAGTAAATTGCTTACTTGTTTAGAGAACCCAAAATTTAGGTTTTTTTTTTTTTTTGGTTTTTGGGTCACAACCGGCGATGCACAGGGGTTACTCCTGGCTCGTCATTCAGGATTTACCCCTGGTGGTGCTCAGGGGACCATATGGGATGCTGGGATTGAACCCGGGTCGACCGCGTGTAAGGCAAACGCCCTACCCGCTGTGCTATCACTCCAGCCCCTCAAAATTTAGTTTTAAAAATATTCTCTACCCCATTCTCTTAATTTAAGAAATTTTAATGAGTTTAAGAAATATTATTATTTACTAAGTTCACAGCATACTCGTGTATTAAAAGAAATTTTAGAAGAAAACACAGTATGACTTCTACACAATATAAAACAAACATGTGGCAAAGCCTTTATGTAACTCATTTATTGATGAAAAAGCCACTACAATATTACAACTGATTCAAAGGAGAATTCAAAGGACCATGCAGATTCAGCTATTTGAAATGTCAAAATAAATTTGCCTAACAAATGTAAAACTTCTACATGTCCATAGGACAATAAGAAACTGAATCTCAAAGTGATATAATTTGCATTTCTATGAACAAGTATCATTTGCATTACTAAAACTACAAATTACAGCAAAGTAAAATAATTCAAAGACAATAGAAGATAGAGACAGGATAAAATCAGATAATCTGGGCAATTCCATTTTTCCATTTAAAACACCTATTATATTTAGTTCTTTACTAAGTCTTCTGCAAGTTTTCCTTTCAAGTATTATAAATAGGGGTAACTGCCAGCGCCTCAAATGTGTAAAAACTATAGGCAGAACAGTGAAGAAAGTAAACACAATAACTGAATGAATTATTTTGCATTATATAATTATATAATATTATATAATAACTGAATGAATAATTTGTGCATTATGTACCAAAAGACAAAACTAAACATTTCGAATACATACAAAGCACAAGATGCCTGTTTTACTAGGATGCTTCCTATGTTACATACATGCTTAAGCAAAGACAGGAACAAAAGTGCTATGAGAAATTTGGGGACAGATGTGTTATATTTTCACAAAGTGTCATGGAGCTTACTTCATGAAAGATAAATTATGGAGTAGGTCCTCGCTTGCACTTCAAACCTGTGATCACCCTTCAACACAAATCTCGCTTGCTTGTCTCTATGTTTCTTTGCTTGTCTATTTCCACTCTGGAGAAATCTATGTTCTCTCTTGAACAAACACTTTTTCATTCTCTCCACTCACATCTTTCTAAATGAGTTTTAGTAAAATCTTTCTTGTTTCATCCCTACCCCCGCACTCCCACCATGCCCCCAAATGGAGTAGGTCCTAAAGAAGAAAGTTTTGTTTTGATTGGGGTAGTCATTTCATAAAGCACTCAGATATAAAATAATTGCACTGTGCACTATAGACATAAGCAGTTTTATTTGATAATTATGCTTTAGGAAAACTAGAGGAAGGGGAAAGGAATACTTTTAGTTATGTGTGGTTGAAAAAGGATCTAGCAGTCCTATTTTGCTGCTCTCCTTCCCTTCTCCTTTTTTTCTTTCTCCTCCCTCCCTCCTCCCTCCCTCCCTCCCTCCCTCCCTCCCTCCCTCCCTCCCTTCCTTCCTTCCTTCCTTCCTTCCTTCCTTCCTTCCTTCCTTCCTTCCTTCCTTCCTTCCTTCCTTCCTTCCTTCCTTCCTTCCTCTTGTCCATTGAGCATTAATAAAACATCCTGGGTTATTTCACTATAGGTAAATTAACATGGAGTTACCCATTTTGGGCATTATCTGATGGTGGGGGAGGGGGTTGGGGGCCACACCCTGGGTTGCACAGGCTTACTCCTGGTGCTTCTTTCAGGGATCACTCCCAGCAGCGATGGAGGTGGGATGGGTGCAGGGGGAGGGGGACTGACCACTGACCATATGTGGTTTTTGAATTAAAAATAATTCTAGTCAGTTTAGAGGTAAAAGTGGAAAGGCTGAGGCTGGGGCCATAGCACAGCAGGTAGGGCATTTGCCTTGCACATGGCCGACCCAGGTTCGATTCCCAGCATCCCAAATGGTCCCCACAGGAGTACTTCCTGAAGCAGAGGCCTGAACATTGCTGGATGTGACCCAAAAAGCAAAAAAAAAAAAAAAAGTGGAAAGGCAGTGAGATTATTTATTATAGAGTCAAACTTGAATATAACAAATTAAAAGGCTAAAAATTTCAGGCAAGAATCTTGCCTTAACTAAAGCAACAACAACAAAGAGATGAAAAGTTAAAGGCAACAGTTAATTGGAAAGAAGCAGGAGAGTGAACAAGAGCCAACACAACTCTTTAATATTTGTCAGAGAAGCAAAGAGCAATGAGGATATATGCATATAGAAACAGATTTCACGGATGTTCTGTTTCAGTGAAAACAAACTTAACTTAAGGAAGGAAAACATCCATTGAATTCAAGAAGACAAAGGATTATTGATAGAGGGTAATTGGTGGAGTCATGAACACTTCCGAGATAGGAAGAGAGAAAGAAATCTAGAGTAGAACAGTGGGATTAGCTGTACTGTAAAGGCAGAAAAGTACAAATCTATTTAAAATATTTAAGAAAGCCTCTGAAAACTGCAATGAAATAAGGAGTCATGCTTCTCTACTACTGGCAAACGTTATTAAATCGATTCCTTGGACTAACACTGGTTATCACATGCTGATCAGAAATTCTAATTTGCTGTCGATGACATCATAGAAATGTTTAGGGTGTGTTGGTGTATCCTATACTGTTAGCAGAGTTTATCTGGTTTTTACAATATCTGATTTAATTCTTCCAGCAGGTGATCAACCTTGTATCAAAAGAGTGACAGCCAAAATTAAGCCCCCCTTTGCAGGGAATAGTGCCAAGTGTTTGTACATTTATTGAACTTTATTGCTTATTACCATTATACCCATGACAGTGATGTATGTGATTTCATTTAAGTGACAAAAATCTTTAAAGATACGGGGTCCGTGGATGAAAACATAATAAAAAGGGTATTTGGATGAAAAGAATACGGATGGCGAGACAAGATCTGTATAATGCTTTCATATCTGACATTCTGTAATTTTAAGAGGGGCCTAGAAACAAGTTCAGGAGTGGATAAAGTGGAAAGTTGTAAAGAATATTTGGAAACCCCCCTCAACTAGTTCACTCAAAACAAGGCAAATGGAACGAAAAGCAATGTAAATAACCATTCCCATTTGGCTGGCAGCCCAGCAGAAGCAATAAATACACAAGGGGTAAAAAAAAAAAGAGAGAGAGGCTAAGTGGCGGGCGGGGGGGGGGGGTAATGGGGTCCGGGAGATAACAAACAAGGCAGAGTGCTCACTTTATTGATAACCATTAACCAACTCCAGAAACGGGAATGATCGTCGTGAACCCACGTCTTTCTTTTGAGAGCATCTCTCTAAGACTCTTCTTTTAATACAAATGAGCTCGATTCTGTTCTCACCAACACATACATAAAGCTACACTCGTTCCATCTGTACCTTCTGCCTGTACTTTGGTGTACCTTTCTGTGCCCACTGGAAATGGACAAATGGCATTAAAAAGGGGGGCAAAAAGAGAGACGGATGGGGAACTGGGCCACTGCAGGGAGGTTTCACCAGGGGCTGCAGCTCCCGGGGCGCCACGCTGCCAACAGCTGGCCGACCAGGGCCACCAGGCTACGCTCTGGTGCATTAACCTTTGCATCCTGCCGGGCAGGTTCAGGGAGTCATAAAACTCCCTTGAAAGGGCGTGGGGGGGGGGGAACAGAAAGTTGTGTGCTTTTCTTCCGGAACTGGAGATAATTTAGTGTCCCAAGCGGGGCAGGTAGTGGCCCGGGAGCCAGAGCTCGCTTTCAGGCCAGGTTGAACCCTCGGTCACTTCTCCCCGCACATTCCTATGTCTGTGACGCCGCGACCGCCGCCCGCCGCCGCCGCCGGTGACCCGGTGACCCCGACGGGCCGTCTGGGGCCCGTGACCCCGGAGCCCCGGGCATCCGGACCCCCCTCGCGGGCGCAGCCGCTATTAAGGCTGGAGGCTAGAGGGGAGGAGGAGGAAGGGGAGGAGACAGGCGTCCAGGGCGCCTGGGGAACCGGGACGGCGGAGCCGCGGCGGCGGGGCTCCGGGGAGGCCGCCGAGGCGGCCGAGGGGCAGGTGCAGGCCCGGGACGCCCCGGCCGCGGGCGCGAGTGGCGGCCGCGGGGACTGGCGGCGGCTCGTGGCCTGGCTGCGCGGGCGGCGGCCGCAGTGCTGCCCCTGTGCGGCGCCCCTTCCCCGCTCCGCCGCGCACTGTTGTCATGGAGGAACCAAGATGGCGGCTCTGGCCTACAACCTGGGCAAGCGGGAGATCAACCACTACTTCAGCGTGAGGAGCGCCAAGGTGCTGGCGCTGGTGGCCGTGCTGCTGCTCGCGGCGTGCCACCTCGCCTCCCGCCGCTACCGAGGTGAGCGGGCCCTCCCCCTGCCCCGGCCGGCCGGGGGGAGGCGGCGACGCGGCGGCGGCGGGAGGCCGCCCCCCTCGCCCAACCCACGCCCACGCCCGCGCGGCCGCCCGCCCGCCTGCCCGCCCGCCCGCGGGGGCGGCGCTGCCCCCACGTGCCCCCCGGGGCCCCCGGGGCGGGCCGCCCCTGGACGTGGGCCCGGCGTCTGGGGCGCCCCGTGAGCCGCCCGGGGCTGCGCCAGGCCCGGGACCCCGCGTGCAGGACGTCGGCCCGGGGGCACCCACGCGGCGCGCTCGCCCAGGGGCCAGCCCCGCACGGAAGGGGGCTCGTGTCACGCTGGCTGTCCCCGGCTGGCCTCTGCCCCGACACCCACCGGGCCGCACTGCTTGTTGGACAGCGGCAGGGGCCGCCCCATATTTCTCTGCCGCAGGGGCGACAGCTGGCAAAAATCGCCCTTGGCCCAGTGCAGGAGATGTCACCCAATGCCCGGTCTCTTTGGGACTGAGAGGCGCAGTTAGGGTTCAGGGCATGCACTTAAAAAATAAAAATCTTAACTGAGTACAGGCACTGGGTCCGATATCTGAGTCGAGGAGGGCAATAAAATCCAGTTGGAAGCAGTTTGGAAGGGGCCTCGGTTGTGGGGCTTGGAAGTGGTATCAAGGAGAAACGGGAATTTGACCTTACTCCAGAATGAAATCTCCTTGCAGACATCAAGGGATATTGATTTGTCCTTGTTGATTGGTTTTTCTTTCTTTTCTCTTTTTATTTTCCCCTGTAAAAATGCCTCGAAGAGGCTGGTAGATGGAGGGAGATTAATACTGATAGGTTCTTTTATTTGGGGCTCTTTGTATGTATTATCCAAGTCGTTATCTTGGGACAGTTCTTGTGACTGTGAGATTTCAAGATGTAGCATGGGGTAGGCAGGTGCACGTCCAACGCTGTTGCAGCTAACTTCACACTCACTGTGGTAACATAGCTTGGAAGAGGGGGACTGGAATCTCAACTTTTTCATCCCAGGAAATCTTTCCAGATGTGGCACCTTTTGGTCAGTTTTGCTGCTTTGTTTTCTCTGGCGCCTGGAAGCTTAAACATTCTCTTGTGTCCTACTAGATTGGTAGTTCATACAAATACATTAAAGCAGTTTCAAGAGGTTCTTTATACCCATTTAGGCTCTGCAGGTCATGTGTGCTCTGACAGAGCATAGGTTCCTCTGCAGTGGCTACAACCGAAGTCCACCACAGTCTTCAAAATAGAGCCAGTCGAGTTGATGCAGTGATTTCTGGGAACTTTGAGGGGAGTCCTTAAATCAGTACTAGTTACTTTATGCTACTTTGTATAAAGTGACAGAAATCTAACTCAGTGTGATGGTTCATGTGATGGTTATGGAGATTAATTCTGTCACGCTTGCTATAGTTCTAAATTAAACATCTAATCTTTCCCTCCACCCCTTTCTTTTTTAAATTGTGCTTTTGTCTTTAGAAAAACATCGATACTAAGCTTTATGTTTGGTTTCCATATTTCAGCCTTTCAAGGACTTTGACCATTAGGGAAAATGAGTCATTGTAGCAATCTGGGGCTGTCTCCTGAAGCTGTAGTCAGCAGATTCTGTAGGTGCTTCATTGCCTGGAGTGTGAAACTGCCCACCTGGTGTGTGTACTTCCCTAGACTGAATGGCATTAACCGGAGCCAGAGCTGAGTGGGAACAGTAATGATTAACAGAAACTTTTTAGCCATCCTGTGCTTTCTCCGTTTAAAACCACTCTTTACACAAAGCCACATGCTTGAATCATGATAGCATTTAAATCTTTAAAGTAAGGAAAAATCTTACATTAGAAGTAGAGGTTTTAGCTGAATATTAAATCTCCAGTATGTGGATATGAGTGTGCCTCAAGCAAAGTTGAGAGAATACAGTTAACACACATCCAGTATCTCTTGTGTTACAAATCACAGAAACTAGAAGGAATTACATACTAGAAATTAAAATTTGGTAAATACTGCGTATTAATCTTGAGCGTTTATATTCTAGGTGCTATTACACTAAACTTTTCATGTTATTAATTCATTTTATCTTTATATTTCTGTTGGGTGAATATTGTTATATTTAATTTTCTTCCCAGTTCAATTTTTACATATCTTATCAGGTTGATTTTTTTTACTTTGATTGCATGCCGAAGTTTTAACAACATTTTTTTTTCACTGTTACATAAAATAATGATGTGTCTTATAATCACTAACCTTAGAACAGTATTACTTACATTTTAAAGGGGAGGCATAGGAGGTTAAGTTACCTAAGGATACACAATTAGTGGCTAAGCTAGGACTTTGGACAGTTCTTCGATTTACTGCTTTCTCAGAGTTCAGACATTGGTTAGCTATAAAAAAAAAAGAGTGGAAAAGCATTTTCTAAAGAAACTAGATGAATCCAATTTGGAATAGCATTTGTAATGAGGTACTCTTAGCTTGGCTAGAGAAAAATATAAATGCGGATTTTCAGCACAGATTAAAATATAAATTGCTGAATTTTAGCCAGTAAAATATTCTTCAGATCATATAATAAAGCTTATGATCTGGTATTTTGTAATGGTAGTAGAAAACAGACAACTTTGGTAGGATGTGTCAATGCAAAGAAGAGTGCCAGAGGAATTTTATTCAAAGAAAAGAGAACTGTTTATTTAGTGCATCAGGTATTTCCTTTAGTTCTTTTTTTTTTCTGCTCAAAACATACCTTTCTGTCATTTTTTACTTTGTTTTTAAAGTATCATTCCGTTATAGAAAAAGTATGCATAAAACCCTGAAATTTTAGTTTGACTACCAGAAAGTGTATGCTTAAGATAATGAGATGAAGACAGTTATTCATCTAGAATTTTCCAAAGTGGGTAGTAATACTAGGGCTGAGGACACACATGGTGCTAACCTTGGGTGGGGCACTTTCTATTTGATTAGAAAAGGTAGATTTCTATGGGGAACACTGAGTGATTTTTTTTCCCCCCGAAAAGGAAACAGTAGGTGAAATAAGTTTGGAAACTTCTGTTAATTGATCTTTGAATTGGAAATAGCTGTACTAGAGAATTCTATTCCTTTAATTTGCCTTTCTTAAAGAGGTGTGATCCTATTTTGACTTACATGAATACTTAGCAACTTTAGTCTCAAGATATTTGCAGTTGCACTGTAGCACTGTAGCACTGTCATACCATTGTTCATCCATTTGCTCAAGCGGGCACCAGTAACGTCTCCATTGTGAGATTTGTTGTTACTGTTTTTGGCATATGGAATACTCCAAGGGGAGCTTGCCAGGCTCTGCCGTGTGGGCAGGATACTTTCGCTAGCTTGCCAGGCTCTCCGAGAGGGACAGAGGAATCGAACCCGGGTTGGCCTCGTGCAAGGCAAACGCCCTACCTGCTGTGCTTTGGGCCAGAAAGATAACATGCCTTACAGGTGCTGAACCTTGATTCGGTCCTCAGCATCACACATGGTCTCTGAGTCGTGTCAGAAGTGATCTCTGAGCACAGAGTCAGGAGTAAGCCTTGCATTGCTGAGTATGGCTCCCAAAGAATTACAAGCAAAAAAGGAAATAACAACTTTCTGGTTTTCTCTTTTGGTTAGGGTTTTTCTGAATAATTTTAGAAAGGAATTTATGAGCCAGCATAATTTTTATGTATAGTATACATAAAAAATATTTTTATTATGTATACTAAAGTGGCACATTAAATTATTTTAATATCTAGATTTGCATTTAATGATTTGATTTAAAATAGTTCATTTTCAGGAAAATTATTTATTTATTTGAGAATATGGAATTTGGTGACATTTTAGATCACGTTTAATTATTGTTAATGAGATTGCAATAGTATTTTTATTATTTAACACAATTAAAAAATCTCTTGCCTATTCAGTTGTTTGATTAGCAGTTCTTTAATTTTACAATAATTCTTCATGTTATATTCTCCCTGATAAACAGCAAATATCATTTAGGTCTTCTGTCTGAAACTTAACTGGTAGGGTCTTAATTTCAGATACAAGGATTATTTTTTAAAATAAAGTTTGCATCTCAAACACATTAGGAAGAATTATCATCAAGCAGCATTTATTGGCAAATTAAAAATTTGTTCTCTGGAAATACTAGCAGTCTTTAAAATATCTGTTTGTATTGCCTTTGGTTAGTGACTACTTCAAATCTGGTTTTATGGGATTTTTCTAATAAGAGTTTATCAGATTAGATCAGTTGTTTTCCACTAGCCGATCTACTCAAAAGCAATGTTGGAATAGTAGTATCAAGGAGGAAAAGAGAAACTGCACTTTAAAATACATTTTCTGCTAGAGAAAAGAATAATTATTTTACGCTATTTATATAGTACTTCCATCTTCACAAAATTGTGTTGATAACCCTAACTAATCCCACACACTGAAGACTCATAAGGGTGTGTTTCTCTTTAGGCTCTGTTTAATCAAGAACTCAAATAACAACCAAAAGGAGGAAGGGAGTAAGAAGAAAGCAAAGGAAGAAAAACTCCCTAGTATGAATACTGAGTTATTTGCAACTTCTCATTTTAGAAAATAGATGTGTTGCTAACTTTTTTCTTGGTTTAATAGATGTACTTAGAGGTAACGATGCTTATAAATATGTAAGTTTCATCCTAGTTTTAAATATTTGCTAGATACTTAATAGGATTTTACTATACCACCATTATAAGAATGCAGTAGTAATGCTGATTTCAGGGGGAAAAAAAGGTTATTATGTTTTCCTAGAGTTCTTTTTTCATTTCTCCTTGATTATATAGCTTAATTTTGTTTTTTAGAATTAGAATTGGTTTTTAATATGAAAGTATTAAATACTGATTATTTATAGTTTCCATAGAGAAATGTTATTAAAGCTTTCTTGAAATATGAAAAAAAAAACCTGCTTAGGCTACATATGAACTTGCAAAAATTTAATAATTGATATACTGCTCCCCTTATCTGGTTTTCCAAGAACACAGTAATGCAATGTTTTCACTTTTTCTTCCTCTTCCATTTTAAAATTTATTACACTGAAACAACAGCTTTAAGTATGTATACCTATCTTGCATTTATGTCACCAACTCCCTGTAATTTAAAGAGATAATGGATTGAGAGAAGAGATGGATTCAATGCCTGTGTATTTTCCCTGTCCGCACTCCAGATACTTCAATACCATTCTTTTTTGTTTTGTAGTTTTCCCCATTCTTTGTTTCGTATCTTGTTGGCCTTAACTAGTGGTGAAACAAGAACTTACTGTTGATTGTTAATAAATAACTAGAGATTAGGTTAAGTAATGGCATATTTTATCATACTTCTGTGGGTAATTCAACATAGCGGTACCCTTTATCCATTTACCACATCTTAGTTTTTTTAAAATTGCATTTAGCCCTCTTTTGAAGCCCTTTGGACTTGTAAAGTAAGCTAATGTACTGTAAAATGGCATTAGAGTTGTGGTCCATGTTTACACAGGACTGAGGAGTTTTCCAAATGTGAACTTCTGTTTAAAATTGTGACAGTTCCTATAAATTGCTTACCATCTCATAGGATAGAGACCGAGAGAAGTAGGGCAGATGAATGTTTAATAACTGTGTAATACACATTTATAATCATTAGTGGTCATGTATTTCTTCACCCACCTTGTTGCTAATAGTTTTTGTAATACTGTAAAAGTATTAAGCATTTCTTTATTCTTGCGGGGGCAGGTTGTGGGTGGAACACCTGGTGGTGCTCAGGGCTTACTCCTCTGGGTTTTGTGCTCAGGGATCACTCCTGTCAGGCTCTGGCAACCATATGGTGTACTGGGGATTGAACGTGGGTAGTTCCTGTGCAAGGCAAATGCCTTACCTGCTGTACTATCGCTCTGGCCCAAAATTGGTTTTTAAAGAGTGTATTGAATCAACTCATTTTTCTCTGCACATTTACAGAATAAAGGTAGCATACTTTCTCAAAGGGAAGCTGTGAAAATCAGGGAGTAGCTTTATAAATAATTTCAATATTTACTAGTTTTCTTTCCAGGTATGGACTAGGTATTATAATAGCTAGATATGACACATTTCTCAGTCTTTGCCTTTAAACTTTTCTTTCCCAGCTAAAAATAGAAGTGATAAATAGAAATAAAGGTTTGTTTGATGCTGAGAAGATAATCACCAGAAAGAAAATCTGATGGAGCAAGAACTATCAAGGCAGTGAGTGTATGGTACTTATTAATTAGGTGTCCCTTCTAAGATGAAATATGTAGCTGGTGATCCTGATCTTCCTATATATCAATGTATTGATGTTTTCACTGCTTCACACACTTGAATAATATGCAGCTGGAAAGTAACTTAACCATAGAAAACTTTGCATTCTCCCACACCAGAGCTTTAATGGAAAGTCAAATAGCCAACAAACAAATATAACTGCTGTTTATAGCATCATTGTGTTTATTACAGGCAATGATTCCTGTGAATACCTTCTCTCAAGTGGCAGATTTCTGGGAGAGAAAGTTTGGCAACCTCATAGTTGTATGATGCATAAATACAAAATCAGGTAAGGTGTTTTTGTTGTTGCTGTTGTTGTTTGCTTTATTTTTTTAGACCAGGTTATAATATATAGTGAAAAACAATTTTACTTATTTACCCAACTACTTTTCAGAAGAGAGATAACCAGACCCAAGACAATAACCCTTGAGTGAAGAACTCTTACTTTTGGACTTTGATAGTGACATAATTATTCTGAAATATTGGATAAAGTGCATGATATTGCTAAAGTCTATCTTAAAACATTTCATAAATGGAAGCTATTTAATATTGAGAGTTAGCTAATCATGTATATACTTACAGATTAAATTAATCTAGCCATCTGTTTCTGAAGCAACTTAATTGTATGCATAACAATTCTGTAGTACTTCCTCCCAGCTCTCACAAACTACATTTTTTAAAAATTCCATTATGCTGATTTCACTTGTTTTAATTCATGTTTCTTTGTTAATTTCAGTGAAGCAAAAAACTGCCTTGTAGATAAACGTATTGCATTTATTGGTGATTCCAGAATCCGTCAATTGTTTTACTCTTTTGTAAAAATAATTAATCCCCAATTCAAAGAAGAAGGAAATAAGGTAACTGTTCTTATTCCACTCATTAAGTATTGTTTTAAAAGTTACTTAACTGAATAGTTATAAGTAATGCTTCTTCTCAGTAACAAAAAAGAGCTCTGTAGGTTTTATTTTTTTTTATTATTATTTTTTAAACTCTGGTTTAGGGAAAGAGGCAGGGGAAAAAGAGGATGAATTGTCTTAATGAGAAACATAAGCAGAAGTCATGGGTAAGGTACTAGCATACCTTTTATTAACCTAAACATTTCATTTTCAGAAATAATTCCTACCATGAAAAATTGATAAGAAAATCTTATAAAGAGTTAAAAAAGTACTGAGAAAACAGAAAATATTTCTGATTTTTCTTTTAATACTCTACTTATTTGACGGTCTTTTGGGGGAGTAGACTCTCCAGTGCTGCTTAGAAGGTCTGGGATCCCCGGTTTTGATTCATAGCGGGTTAGGCTGGTGGTTCAGTATAATGATTGAGGGTGCTTTGCCGGTAGGACCCTCTGGTGCCTTGCTGGGGATGGATCAGTCACTTCAACACTGCTGGGGACCTCCAGGGTCAGTCTGTGGGCTCAGGGACTATTTGGTGCCAGGTATTGAACGCATGTGAAACAAAATGCCTTTCTTTCTTAACCACTGTACTATCTCTAGGACCCTACAGTCTCACTTTTTTCTTTTTCTTCTTTTTTTTTTGGTTCCTGTGCTTAAGACTTATTCCTAGCTCTGTGCTCAGAGATCAGAGATCATTTTTAGTGGTGCTCAAGGGACCATATGTTTTGCCAGGAATTGAATCCAGGTCAGATGTGGGCATGGCAAGCACCTTACCCCTACCTGCTGTGCTTTTTATCCTAGCTTCTACTAACTCTTTTAAAGAAAAGTATTTTATAATCTTTCACCATGTGCAGTTTTATATATTTTCCCCCATCATTTACTATTTACTATATTGTATAATCAATGTATTGACATAATGAGACATATAATTGAATAAATATAACACAGCTGTCTTCACTTTTTATAGTTTTCTATTTTTTAAAAATCTTGTCTTTAAAAAAAGTATGGTTTTAGAGCCAGAGAGATAGTTTACAGGGGAGGGTGCTTGCCTTGCACACAGATTACTGGGGTTTGATCCCCAGCAGTTCATATGGTTTCTTGAGTACTGCCAAGAGTAAGCCCTGTGCTCAGAGCCAGAAGTAGGCCCTGAGTAGTGCTGTGCGTGGACCCCTCCCAAGAAACAAAATATAAGGCCAGTTTCCATTATATCTTTGAAAACTTAGCTTTATTATTTTCTTAGAATGCCCTATGTTTTTAAGAATGTTAATATATTATCATTAGCAATATATATCGAAGTCTGATACTTTGCTGCCATGATGTCATTGGTCAGTCATGCTATGCAATTCTAACAGTGTAATAAATTTCTACACTTTTTATGGAAAATGCCCCCACTGGGGCTGGAGCAGTAGCACAGTGGGTAGGGCGTTTGCCTTGCATGCTGCCGATCTGGGTTCGATTCCCAGCATCCCATATGGTCCCCTGAGCACTGCCAGGGGTAATTCCTGAATGCAAAACCAGGAGTAACCCCTGTGCATCACCAGGTGTGACCAAAAAAGAAAAAAAAAAAAAAAAAGAAGAAGAAGAAGAAAGAAAATGCCCCCACCTTCCCATTTTTGTGGTTGTTACGTCAACTAGAAGTCACACATTTGAATACATTCAATTGTGAGTACTTGGCACACATTTGAGTATACTGTGGCTGTAGAGCTCCCTGACAGTCGCTCACTAGGCGCTTGTAAATGCACTTTAGGTAAGTCACACTCCTAGCCACAGTGTTTGCACATGTTTAGTTTTGATGGCTGTACAAACTCTTGGCTGTATACTGGAGATTTCACTTTTTCTGATGATCTATTCACAAGCATTAGAAAATTTCATAGTTTAAATTTGTATCTTTGAGAGGCTGAAGAGATAACACAGTGGGTATGCCACTTGTGTTGTGTACAGCCAACCAGGATTCAATCCCTGGCATCCCATATGGTTCCCTGAGCACTGAGTGCAGAGTCAGAAGTAATTCCTATGTTCAGAACCAGATGCAACCCCTGAGCATCTCTGGGTGTGACCCCTCCGCCCCATTATATCTTTGAAAAATAATCAGAATGAAATCTTCCTTTACATTTGTTAATCAACTTGTTAAAACTATTGAGTTAAACTTTTTTGAGAATATCTTATAATAGCCTTATATGACCTATGGTTCTAATTCCTATCTTTACCTGTGTATGATTGGGAGTGGGAATGGCAATAAGAGAAAGTTAGAAAATTAGAAAAAAATAGAAAATTAGAGTACAAGAAAATTCAGAGTACAGAGTATAGCTCAGTAATTGATGATAAAAATTTAACTGTACACATAGGTTTACCCTATGATAATCAGATGAAAAGTTAGGAAATTCATGGCAAAGAAGCTTCCCATTTAGTGGTACAGTGTAAATTGTTTCAATCTATTTCTTAGTAGAGGTGTCTACAGTGTTCACTAGGAAAGATTTTGTCCACTAGGAAAGATTGTTATACTTTTTAAAGTTAATAATGGAAATAGTCCATTTTTCATTGTTTTTGATATCTTCAGATATATACTTCATCAGTATTTATTGGTAATTTCTTCAGAAAAGAGTTAGAACTACTTGATTACATAAGTTATCATACTAACAGTAAACATTTTAAAAGTTTATGAAATTTAAAAATAAGTAAAAATGTTTCTGATTTCCAAGGAATGGTTTTAATATTACAAGTTTAGAATAGTGTGACTTACTAAAAATTTGAATAATGAATTTGGCAACAGTTGAAAATATTTAAAATGGTTTTGTCTAAAGCTGAAGTAAGTATAATAAGGTTCATTGTTGATCCTGTCTCAAAAGTACATACAATGGTCCTGCTCTTAACTTCCAAGTTCTCCTTGCCAAATACTGAATAAAAAAAAACCTGTTTTGCTCTGATCCAGTCTGGATTCTTCTCTTGCTGATTTCATACTAGTTTTCATGACTTGTTGCTTTGGGTTGCATCCTATTCTTGTTATGAACTGACTGTTTGTGTCTCTTCAAGTATCATGTTGAAGCTCTCTCAGAACTCCCAGTGTGGTGGTGTTCTATCAGAGGTAGGGCCTTTGATATCATTTAGGGTTAGCTGATGTCATAAAGTCAGGGCCATCATCCTACATGTCTCAACATATGTGCAAGAGTTTCCTTAGTAGATTTAAAGGTTTATAGGCTGAGCAAATGTTTACCCTCACATGATAACACAGTTTTTTTGAGGGATTTATAACAATTTATCCACTCAACAGCATTTTATGGGACAGTCTCTCTACTATATTTTGTTAGCAAAAAAAAAAAATCTATTTTTGCCATTGTGAAATTTAAGTTTTGTTGTTAAATTTAAGTATTTTGGTACCTACTAATTTGCATCTCCCTGAATACTGATGAGGCTAAACATCTTTCAGATTTACACTGGGGCATTTTTGTTTGTTATGTAAGAAACCTTTATTAATTGAGTTAATGATATTCTCTCTGTATTTTTAAAGGTTTCAAAGTTTTGACTGTATCTGTAAATCTAAATCCGTGTAGAAGTGATTTTAATTGACGGTGTGAGACAGGGATCCAGTTTCACTTTATCTCAAAGCATAATGATTCTTTAAACATCATTAACAGAATAGACTTCTCCCCTTTTTTTGCCTTTTGGGCCACACCTAGCGATGCTCAACTTTACTTCAGATGTTTCACTCAGGAATTACTCCTGTCTGTGCTTGGGGCACCATATGGGATGTCAGAGTTTGAACCCAGGTCAACTGCATGTGAGGCAAGCATTCTACCCGCTGTACAATCTCACTGGCCTCAGACTTCCCTTTCTTTCAATGATTCATCTGTTCCTTATAAAACCTTTATGTATACCAGTGCCTATTTACACTTCTGTGTTTCCTTCCTTATATCTACAAATACCACACTGTCTAGCAGTCTTAATAGATTAGACATTGATTACTGCATTTCCTCATCAGGTAAAAAAGATTTTAATATATGTAGTTATTTAGAGATTCCAGGTATTTGAATTTTTACTATTTTATAATTATACTATTTGGAACATCCAGCTGCCTCAGTCTCTGCATCAGGTTATGGAAGAAACTAGTGAACTACCCTAAGAACTTCAACCTGAAGTCACTCATATTACATTTAGTCACACTGTAGTGACCAGAATTAGTTATGTGACCCTATCAAAGTGGAAAGCACTCAGGAAATTAAGAGAACAATAAATCTCTGTCATATAATTATCCTAGGATTAATTTTCAATTGTGGCAAAATAAATTCATATAGCATGTTTAGTTACCTGTATTTGAGATTTTATCTTTGAATTCTAACATGTTGAAAATGACATGTAAACTATTTAACTAGTGTCATAAAAAAATTTTATCCAGGTATTTTACCCTTTGGATTAAATGTAGCTAATTGAGATGTGACACTTAGATTAATCAATAGAAGCAGCTAAAAGGGGAATTATTTGCATATAATTAATCCATGCATTCATATTTCACTGTTGTCTATTTTTTATGACAGCATGAAAATATTCCTTTTGAAGACAAGATTGCATCAGTCAAAGTGGTATGTTCATAAGCTAATGTTACATAATGTTTTAACCATATTTAGTGGCTCATTCATTTGCACATCAGCTAATGCCTTATAGGTAATAAATATGTTTCAGTGTAGTCTTGTGAGTAGACAAAAATAGTAAAGTATTTACTAAATGTGTGCATTATTTTCTGTAGTAAAATAGAAATTTTATAGCACTGTACTGTAGCACTGTCATCCCATTGTTCATTGATTAGCTCGAGCGGGCACCATTATTCTCCATTGTGAGACTTGTTAACTGCTTTTGCCATATCAAATGTGCCATGGGGAGCTTGGGTGGGATACTCTCGGTAGCTTGCTGGGCTCTATGAGAGGGACGGAGGAATTGAACCTGTGTTCGATGCTTGGAAGACAAATGCCTTACCTGCTGTGCTATTGTTAGCACTGTCCTCCTCATTGTCCCATTGTTCATCAATTTGCTCAAGCGGGCACCAGTAACATCTCCATTGTGAGACTTACTGTTACTGTTTTTGGCATATCGAATACGCCGTGGGTAGCTTGCCAGACTCTGCCATGCAGGCAATATACTCTCAGTAGCTTGCTGAACTCTCTGAAAGGGACGGAGGAATCGAACCCGAGTTAGCCACGTGCAAGGCAAACACCCTACCTGCTGTGCTATTGCTCCAGTCTGCTGTGCTGTGCTATTGAGGAAGTGATATTTTGACTTAAGCCTCAGGGATAAGTAGGAGCTAGTCAGACTTGGTGGAAGAGTTTCCTGGTATTATAGGAGGAACACTTATGCAAAGTTCTGGAGAAAAAGGAGTATATTGGGCATTCTAGGAGTTGAGAGCCGGAAACAGTAGCTAGAGAAAGCAAGGAGAAAGGTGTAGGGGTGTGTGTGGGGGGCTGTGGTAGAATGCTTAGGCAGAAGTAAAATCCTACACCTTCTTAGTAATTTTAAGAATTTTAGAACTTCGAGATCCGTTGAAAATTCTTGAATATTTAAAGCAGGAATGAGATGAGCTTTAAATGTTTAATTTATTCTAGCTAAAATGTGGAGAGTTAGTTTAATAGAAAGCAAAAGTGAATGTAGGGACGACTATTTTGATTCCCATAGTGATACTGGAAAAAGATGGTATGGGTAGCGGTTTTTGTTTTGCTTTTTCCTTTTTTTTTTTTTTTTTTTTTCCGGTGGAGGGGTCTGGGGAGCTCCCAATCCATGCTCAAGCAATTCTTAGCCATCCGGGCCAGCAGTTCAATTTGAGGTCTCAAGGATGCAGTGCTACTCCAACTCTGTGGTACTGCTCAGGCCCTGTGGATTACCTGACCACTCCAGGGTTTTTCTGGGGGCCTTTATAACTACAGCCGTGTGTGTACTGGCTCCTCCACGGGAGGTGTGCCTCAGGTAACTCACACTAGCTTTCCATCCTGAAGGTGTTTTCTTTTCTTAGTGTGATATATGTCAATGTATTATGAATGATAAGTATTACTGATGCCTTTAACTTTTTCTTTTCTTATACTTCTGTTTTAGGATTTTCTTTGGCACCCAGAGGTGAATGGTTCTATGAAACAGTGTATTAAAGTGTGGACAGAGGTCTGTATTTGAAATGTAGTCCTTTCTGGTGTGGAGCACACACAAGCAACACACATTCAAGGGCGCCTTAGAATATTTCTCTCCCCTTTACTCCTTTTCCCATTCTTGTATATTTTTTTTTTTTATAATTTATTTATTTTTAATTAGAGAATCACCGTGAGGGTACAGTTACAGATTTATACACTTTTGTGCTTATACTTCCCTCATACAAAGTTCGAGAACCCATCCCTTCACCAGTGCCCATTCTCCACCACCCGTAAACCCGGCGTCCCTCCCACCCTCCCCACTCCCATCTCCCCCCCACCCCACCCTGCCACTGTGGCAGGGCATTCCCTTCTGTTCTCTCTCTCTAATTAGCTGTTGTGGTTTGCAATAAAGGTGTTGAGTGGCCGCTGTGCTCAGTCTCTAGCCCTCATTCAGCCCGCAACTCCCTTCCCCCACATGGCCTTCGACTACAATGTAGTTGGTGATCGCTTCTCTGAGTTGACCTTTCCCCGGAACGTGAGGCCAGCCGAGAAGCCATGGGGTCAACCTCCTGGTACTTATTTCTACGGTTCTTGGGTATTAGTCTCCCACTCTGATATTCTATATACCATAGATGAGTGCAGTCTTTCTATGTCTGTCTCTCTCTTTCTGACTCATTTCACTCAGCATGAAACTTTTCATGCCCATCCACTTAACTACAAAATTCTTGACTTCCTTTTTTCTAACAGCTGCATAGTATTCCATTGTATAGATGTACCAAAGTTTCCTCAACCAGTCATCCGTATTGGGGCATTCGGGTTTTTTCCAGATTCTGGCTATTGTAAACAGTGCTGCGATGAACATACATGTGCAGATGTTGTTTCGATTGTACTTTTTTGCCTCTCTGGGATATATTCCCAGCAGTGGTATTGCTGGGTCAAATGGGAGCTCAACCTCTAGTTTTCTTGTACTTTATTTATTAATTTGGGGGGCCATACCTGGAAATGCTCAGTCGGGACTTATTCCTGGCTCTGCACTCCTTGCAGGGCTTGGGGAACTATATGTGGTACCTTGGATTGAACGTGTGTTAGCCACATACAAGGCAAGTGCCTGACCTGCTGTTTCTTGATAACAAGTAGGCCAAATTATACCAATACTGTGGAATGAGAATTATTGATCATGGCACAATGCTGTCACTATATCAGTCTTAAGGTGACTATGCTTATGCCATACTTCTCAGAATCAAATTTTTTTGGTTTTGCTCTAACTCAGTATAATTAAAATGCAGATAATCTTTGTAGTGTAAAAAAAACTATTTTCTTGAATATTACTCTGCTTTGTCTTCCAATCTCATGCTCAAATCCTTCAAGAAACTTTTCCTTTATCAGTACTCTCAGTAGCTTGCTGACCTAAAAGTTGTCACCTTAAAGGTGACACTGCTTTTGTCACCTAAAAGTTGAGTCCTAATATCTTTTCACTCATACTGTTCAAGTAAATGAGATGAAAGTCAAGCATGCTTCTGATCTCGGAATACTTTCATTTTAGAATATTTATAGACTTGTACTCTGTAGACTTCCATAGATGCTTTTTAAGTAGGTGTCATAATGGACTGGAGTTTTATTCTAAACAATATACTCAGTGTTCAGAGTATATTGCATATTGCCAGATTTCAATAGTATTTGCATTTTGTTTTTAAAGAACACTAATAAATTCACTATATAAGCCTTAGTGATCATAATATAATCATCAAGGGTTTTAGAAATTAGATCGGCATCTTGTTTGGGGTACCCCGTCCTCATTCTTGCCCCACCATGGCTACTCCTGGTGATAGTTTCAGCCGGTGATACTGGCCTGGTCTGATGCTTGAACTTGGAGATGCAATGTTTTTTAGGTCCACTGTGAGGCTTCACCACAGTCACTGGTGGTGTTGGGGGGTACTAAAGCCTTCCTAGCAGTATTTGGAGCCATCAGGGCTATACCCAGGGGTGCTTTGGGGATCATGCAGTAATGGGATAAAGGTTGGATTTCATGCAAATAAAGAATGTGCTTGGACTTGGGGCTTTCTCGTTGGCCTATCTTACACCAAAAAGCCAATAAGGAACTTTAGAAAATTAAAATGAACTTAGTATCACGATCACGATTACGATAACGAAATTCCGTTAATCACCGATTTCTAGGGCGGGTTCAGTAACCTCTCATTTCGTCCTTTCCCTGAGATCTTAGAAGTCTATCTCAACTCAGCCCTCCCAACGATGTCGCAATGGGGGCTTTGTCAGGGTCAGGGGAATGAAATCCAGCTTGTTACTGGATTTAGCATATGAATACACCATGGGAAGCTTGCAAGGATGTCCCATGTGGGCAGGAAACTCTCAGAAGCTTGCCAGTTTCTCCCAGAGGGAGAAGTAGGCTACAAGATACTGCATGGTCGCTTTGCAGCCACCCACTTCTGAGAGCTCGCTTTTAAGTCTCTGGATGTTGGCCGTTAATGGGATTACACACACCTGGGTTCCTCTGCCAGTACCTTCATTCATGAGGCCTGTCCGAACGTGTGGAGAGGGGCCTCGAGCACAGCTGTAGCTAGGTTCCAGTGGTCTTTGGCCACCGGGAGCTCTGCTCGGGGTGGGGAGGGAAGCTGGAGCCCATCCCCTCCAAGGGTCCCTGGGGAAGACAGCCAGGCGTGCGGGCAAGACTCTCTGCATCACTCTCTTCAGAGAGCTTGCTTTTAAGTCTCTGGATGTTTGCCGTTGATGGGATTACACACACCTGGATTCCTCTGCTGGTACCTTCATGCATGAGGGCTGTCCAAATGTGTGGAGAGGGGCCTCGAGCATGGCTGTAGCTAGGTTCCAGTGGTCTTCAGCTGCCGGGAGCTCTGCTCGGGGTAGGGAGGGAAGCTGGAGCCCATCCCCTCCAAGGGGCCCCGGGGAAGACAGCCAGGCATGCGGGCAAGAGACTCTGCATCACTCTCTGAATAAACTTAGGAAATTTGAATTACAATGCCAATCGAGAGTGATGCAGAGAACTTAGTATAGAAAAGATAAGTTGAATTTAAGGAAAAAGTTAGATGATGATGTTAATTCCTTGAATTGCTGATACTATTACAAATACTTTCCTTTCTTTAGGATTCTGTTGCAAGGCCTCATGTGGTTGTAGCAGGAGCTGCCACAGTAAGTTACTTATATTCTTTAAAAAAAACATTTTTGTTTCATACTTAAGAACATGCTTGGAAAAAATTAACTGGAGCTAAATTGCATTCTTTGTTTGATTTTTTCAATATTATTTTGGTTTGGGGGTCACAACTCAGTGCTCAAGGACTAGTCCTGACTTTATGCTTGGGGTCTCTCCTGAACATTCTAGGAGACAATGCTTGGCATTGAACCCAGGTATTCTACATTGCAAGCATGTGCCCCAGACTTTTTCACTATCTCCCTTCTCCCTATATAGAATTCTTTTTGTTTTGTTTTTGAGTCACACCCAGCAGTGCTCAGCTGTGACTTCTGTCTTTGTGCTCAAAAATCCTTTCTGGCAGGCCAGGGGACCCTATAGGATACTGAGGATCAAGTGCTAGTTGGCCTCATACAGTGCAAATGCCATACCTACTGTATTATCACTCCAGCCTGTAGAATTCTTGATTGTACTTATATTTTAATTTGTATTTATAAAATAATGAAACTAATCAATTTATGTAATATCTAGGTAGGGCATTTGCCTTGCACGTGGCCAACCTGGGTTCGATTCCGCTGTCCTCTCGGAGAACCCGGCAAGCTACTGAGAGTATCCTGCCTGCACAGCAAAGCCTGGCAAGCTTCGCTGTGTCATGTTTGATATGCCAAAAACAGTAACAACAAGTCTCACAATGGAGATGTTACTGGTGCCCGCTTGAGCAAATCAATGAACAACGGGTTGACAGTTCTACAGTGCTGCAGTGCTGAATAAACTTAGGAAATTTGAATTACAATGCCAATTCTGTTTTATATATATAATTGCATTATTTCTTATTGAATGCTATACATTGAAGACCTAACTTCATATCAGCTTTTCCTGACCACATTCATATAACTTTTGGATTTGTTCAACTTTTATTCTGTTTCAGCAAAAATCAGTTATCATAGAATGAAGCCTGTTTTAATAAATTAAATATTTCTAGTTCTTTGGTGATAAATGCTAAGTTAATTGTTAATTTTTATTTTCTCTTAGTGGTCTATCAAGATTCACAATGGTAGCAATGAAGCGCTTTCCCAATATAAAATGAACATTACCTCTATAGCACCACTTTTAGAAAAATTGGCTAAGACTAGTGATGTTTATTGGGTCCTACAAGGTAAGGAATGAGCAATAAAAAAACTGTCATTTTGTGTATCTTTTGGAGCAGTAGTTATTACTATCTCTTGTTTCAAGAAGTAAGATCACTGCTTTAGGAGATGAAATCTTAAATTATTTGCAAAATTAGAATAAATTTGAGCTGCTTGCTTTCCTGTTTTGAAAGAGCTCATTAAAGCTATAAAAATAAGAAAAAATTAAAATATCCTCTGAAGAGCCCCAACTGGCTGCCTGTGCAAAATATAAAAAGGGTAGGTTTTGCAGGCAAATGAAGTTTGGCTTCAGATAAATATATTATTGATATGTATATATATTGCTTTTTGGGTCACACCCAGTGATACACAGAGGTTACTCCTAGCTTTGCACTCAGAGATCACTCTTGGTGCTCGGGGGATCATATGGGATGCTGGGAATCGAACCCGGGTTGGCCATACCCTGCCCGCAGTACTATCGTTCCAGCCCCATATTATTAATTTTTGCATAGCAAAAATAATTATGAAAGCAAATAAGATGAATGATATGTATACCTTTGACTTTTAAATTTCTTATGAAGTATATTTATTGTGACTGGGAAATATAGAAAATATTTCATACTAGACTCTTTGAGAATAAATATATTTACAATCAGCATATTTAAATTCATACCATCTAGTTTATACTTGTAATAAAATTCTTTTGAGATAAATGTAACACTAGGTCAGCTCACTTCAGAAGTCTATTGAGTGTCCATTATTGAGTGCTTAACACAATATGAAATGCCTTGGGTATTTCAGTAATTCAAGTTATTTGTCAGAAACTGTTAATATATTTTTCCAAGTTGAATGTCAATCGAAGAAAAGTAACAAAGGTACTTATAATTTGTTCCACAATTCTTAGTTTATTTACAGACTGATTGTTTAGTTAGTAAGATGGGAAAACATTCAATTTCATTTATTTAGCATGATAATAGATCTCACCCCTAAGTAATATTATCCCGCAATTATATGAACAAAGTTTGCAAATTAAGCAATAATAAGAGATAAAAAGGATTGGTATTCTTAGACAGTCTCACATAGTCTGACTTAAGGGTACATGTAGGGTCCTAGGGATAAAACCAGGTCACCTGTGTGTAAAGCACCTTAGCTGCCGCACTGTCTAGCACTCAAACTTAAAATGTTTATTTAAAAATTGATTTTTATTTAAAATCACCTTGTTGTGCTTAGGGGTTACTCTGGGCTCTCTACTTAGGAATGACGGTGCCATTTGGGATGCTGGGGTTTGAACCAGGGTTGGCCATGTGCAAGGAAAGCACCCTACTCATTGTATTATTGCTCTGGACTAAAATCATCTGAATTTTAATAAGGGAATATGAAATATCTTCAATTAACTTGCAGTATCACAATTTTGACTAGTTTTTAATGTTTTTATTTATGTGTTTTATGTACAGATCCAGTTTATGAAGATCTTTTAAGTGAAAATAGGAAAATGATTACCAATGAAAAGATAGATGCCTACAATGAAGCTGCAGTCAGTATTTTAAATAGTAGTACCAGAAACTCTAAATCAAATGTGAAAATGTTCAGTGTTTCCAAATTAATTGCTCAAGAAACTATCATGGAATCTTTGGATGGTTTACATCTTCCTGAATCAAGCAGAGAAACTGTAAGTTTTCTTTTTTATGTTAGTTGATAGACTATTAATTTCTAATTGCTTATAATTTTATCATATAACATGGTAATTGCACTGTTGCACTGTCCTCCCATTGTATATCAATTTGCTTGAGCGGGCACCAGTAATGTCTCCATTGTGAGACTTGTTACTGTGTTTGGCATATCCAATACGCCACAGGTAGCTTTCCAGTCTCTGCATGAGGGTGGGATACTCTCGGTAGCTTGCCGGGCTCTCCTAGAGGGATGGAGGAATCAAACCCAGGTTGACCGCGTGCAAGGCAACGCCCTATCTGCTATGCTATCGCTCCAGCCCCAATTTAATTGTGGTCTTAATTACTTATTCTATTTGGATATCAAGAAGAAATTTTTCTTAAAGTTATAGTAAATACCAAAAAACAGTATCGATTTTATTTTTTTTTATTTTTTTTTTAATAATTTATTTATTTTTAATTAGAGAATCACCGTGAGGGTACAGTTATAGATTTATACACTTTTGTGCTTATACTTCCCTCATACAAAGTTCGAGAACCCATCCCTTCACCAGTGCCCATTCTCCACCACCCGTAAACCCGGCGTCCCTCCCACCCTCCCCACTCCCATCTCCCCCCCACCCCACCCTGCCACTGTGGCAGGGCATTCCCTTCTGTTCTCTCTCTCTAATTAGCTGTTGTGGTTTGCAATAAAGGTGTTGAGTGGCCGCTGTGCTCAGTCTCTAGCCCTCATTCAGCCCGCAACTCCCTTCCCCCACATGGCCTTCAACTACAATGTAGTTGGTGATCGCTTCTCTGAGTTGCCCTTTCCCCGGAACGTGAGGCCAGCCGCGAAGCCATGGGGTCCACCTCCTGGTACTTATTTCTACGGTTCTTGGGTATTAGTCTCCCACTCAAAACAGTATCGATTTTAAAATCTAGAAGTGGAGAAATGTATTGATTTACTAAATCCTCACTATTCTTAACATATCTTATAAGAAGCTTATAAGTTCTCAGCACGTTCATATTTGAAAACTGCTCTATTACGTTTCTGTTGCCTTAAATCTTAAATTGACAAGATAAGCTTTCTTTGAAGAGAACATTATTTTAATAGTAGAATTGTTGTTTCTTTATACTTCTTACACCCAAGCATTTATTATTCAGATATTTGTTCAGTAGACACTGAATAAATTCAGACTGATAGTTGAAAAGGCCTTTAGGTTAAAGTATCAACTTGTACTACATAACTATATTTTCATACATAAATTTTCATGTGGAACTTCCAACAGATAATTATCCTGTTAAAAAGATGTGAGTGTAATTTCTTTTTTTTTAGGCACATATTATCCCTTTCCCTTTGGGTACCCAGGAAGAATAGTTCCATTCCTGTTATGCAAAAAAGTTATATGTTTGCATACTTATATAATTCTTAATATGAGGGGTTTTGTTTAAGGCATCTGGTGGACCCCATGGGCAGGTTAAGAATATTGGGTTAGAGTTTATAGTAAGTTTTCTGGACACAGATCCTCCTTGAATTTTTGGGCTAAAATATGAAACTTTCCAATTAGTTAAGTATATTAAATGCTTAGACTTAAATAATACAAATATTTTGACAATTCAGTGATACCTATACCTTGAAGCTTTTATAAAAGCAGATTTAATTTAACCTTCAGGTAGCAGAATCTTGACTACTTGCCTGGATATTATTATGATGAAATCATGTTTGGGATTCTGTATTTTACATTAGAAACCTTAAATTTGTAGCGTCCTAAATGGTTAACATAAAACCAAATGAAAGACATAAATAGTTAGCTAAGATTTATTTTTAGCAAGTTATTTTGCACTGTTTTTCATACCTAAAGACTGGAACTGAATCTTACAAGTTGTTTTATTGTTAGTATTGAGTTTGCTAGTTAAAATTCTTTAACCTTTGGGGCCAGAGAGATAGTGCATTGGGTAGGGCATTTGTCTTGCACATGGCTGACCTAGCTTGATCCCCAGCAGCCACGTAGTACCAGGAGTAAGCCATGAGCACATCCACATATGGCCCGGAAAGAAACAAGTAAAACCACCTTTGGCATTTATCAGTACTTTTATTGGGAAATGGGGGGATGTTTAGAGGTGGGGCATACCTTGCTGTCCTTAGTGCTTACTTCTGACTTCGTGCTTGGGAAACATTCCTGGATTCCAGATACCATATGCGGTGTCAAGGATTGAACCAGGATTGGCTACATGCAAGGCAAGCACCTTATCCACTGGTCCTGGTCAGAACTTTTTTAAACCAAAGATCACAATCCATTAAGAACTATAAAACCAGTCACTGTCACTGTCACTGTCATCCCGTTGCTCATCAATTTGCTTGAGCGGGCACCAGTAACATCTCCATTTTGAGACTTGCTGTTACTGTTTTTGGCATATCGAATACTCCATGGGTAGCTTGCCAGGCTCTGCCGTGTGGGCGAGATACTCTCGGTAGCTTGTCAGGGTTTCTGGGAGGGGCAGAGTAATCGAATTCGGTTTGGCCATGTGCTAGGCAAATGCCCTACCGCTGTGCTATCGCTCCAGCCTATAAAATTAGTACATTTTTTTAAAAAAAATTTTAGAATAGAATTATGCCACAATGCATTCTAATTGTTTCCTGTGTGTGTTCTGGCTCACAGTATGCATGATATTTTTATTTGGTGTATAGTTTAAGAACTTTTAAAAATCCTGAACAAGCTATTATACATTGAAGTAATGTTTGTATTTGTATGAGTGTTACAAAAATGGTAGAAAGAGTACAGAAGCATTTTGGTTACAGTTCTGAAAAGTCAGTAGTATTCACAGGAGAAAAATCTGATGCAGAACACTTTACTGACAAGATAATAACCAAATAACTTGATTTGTTCACAGAGTGCAATGATTCTCATGAACGTGTATTGCAATAAGATTTTGAAGCCTGTAGATGGTTCCTGTTGTCAACCTCGACCTCCTCTTACTCTCATACAGAAGCTAGCTGCTTGTTTTTTCATTTTATCTATTATTGGGTATTTAATTTTTTATATAATACATCGTAATGCTCATCGGAAGAATAAACCTTGCACCGATTTAGAAAGTGGAGAGGAAAAGAAAAATATTTTAAATACTCCCATGTCTCCACTAGAAATACTGTTACAGTCTTTCTGCAAACTTGGCCTGATTATGGCTTATTTCTACATGTGTGACCGTGCAAATCTATTTATGAAGGAAAACAAATTTTACACACATTCAACTTTCTTTATTCCAATTATCTACATCTTGGTTTTGGGAGTTTTTTACAATGAAAATACTAAGGAGGTAAGAGCCATTTTTGTTTTAGCTTATGCCATGCTTTTTATTCCATTGCAGACTCCACATTAAAGAATATTTATAATGCCAGAATATGCAAACATTCATATAGAAGGGGACAAAGGAATATTACAGTTATACTTACTGGAATTTGAATTCTTATTAACTGTTTAAAACAGTTTGAAGGAAATTAATTTAACTTCTTAAAAATTTTAAGAAGGCAATTGAAAAGTTGGTAAATAATTATGTATGAAAAAGATGTAATGACTTGGTATTATTTTGCCTGTTTTGGAGTGGAGAAAATTTATTTTATGGACTTCAAATGTGATCTTTTGTAAGGTAAAAAATATATTACTGCCTACACAACTGTATTTATGTATTATTACCTAGACATACAACTATATGTCAGAACTTATATAATGTGGATATTGCTCATAATTTAAATTTCCTATTTTTAGCATTGCTGTAATTACAATATTTGTGTAACTCAGTGGTGTGCTTTGTTTTAATTCTATTCAAGAAATAAAATTTTGTATGAGGATATTAACAAGTTCTTTTTCTCCAATGAGGGAGAATATGCTAGGAAAAATAAATCTAATAAGTTTTTTCCTCTGTAATAAAATTTAAAAAAATCTTTCTAACTGAAATTCTAAGATTTTTTTTCTTTCAAAAACTATAAATTTACAATTTTTAGATTTATTAGTACTTAATATAGTGTAGTAATATAATCTTAATGCGTGTAGTAATATAATCTTAACAAAAAGGTATATTGTATTTAAAAAATTGTTCATAATAGTTTTTAAAATTTATACTGTATTTTAAAGAGTCTTATTTTATCCTTGATCAGTAAATAAAATGACAGTTGTTCAGTCTTTCACTGCTTTTCCTCCCAAGGTTCTTTTGACAGAAGCATTAACTTTTTATCATATTAGAAAAATGTGAATGTACTAGACTGTCCAAATAATAGCTTTATGATGAATTTCAAAATAGATTTTGGTTCTTTACACAGACTAAAGTATTAAATAGAGAACAGACAGATGAGTGGAAAGGCTGGATGCAACTTGTAATTTTGATTTATCATATCTCTGGAGCAAGTACTGTAAGTATTTTGAATTTAAGTTCAGAAAATATATGAAACAGTGACACTTCATGATTTCTGTGTGGGCATCAACTCTTGTGTTCTCTGCCATTTAGAAAACCTGTTTCTTGTGCAATCTTTGTGTTTCTATCCTTTCACCACTAGACTCTTTGAGAATTTTTAAAGCAAAATAATTTTTAAAAACACATAAGACAATACTTTTTATTTACTGGCCTCAATTTTAATATAATAAAAAAGGCTGATAATATATGTATTTCATGTCATCTTGTTGGTCAACTATTTTAATATTATCAAGACATTTTATAGATGATTTAACTGCAAAAAAATAACTAGAAGACTAGTTATCATCAAAAGAAATAAAATTAAATCAGTACATTTTATATTTTGACCCTTGATATATTTTAGGAAATTTTACCAACTCTTTTTATTTGCACCTTAAAGTTTAAAAAGAACTTAGATCCTTCTTCCCCCACTTTTGAGAGAACTGATACTTGTGAACTACCATTTGAACTGTGAAAGTTATGTAGCTTTTAATAAATATTTTCTCCATTGGAAGGAAGGCACTTCCTCCGTGCCAAAATAAAATCATTTTTTCTTTTTCCTGAGGTGTCTTAAAAGACAGTATTCCCATCGGGGGAACATTTTGGATTTGATGGGGATAATAGAATATATTCAGACTTGAAACATTTTAGCTACATTATAGTTAAACAAAGATTTCTAGGTTGAATTTAGGTAGTATCTAATAACTACATTTGCATACCTTTTTATACTGAGAATGCAAACTTATTTCTATAAAATACATTCTAAAATATTAAATTTATATATTGGGAACTACTTGACTGCTATATTTGCTAACGTATAGCTTATTTCTGTAAACAGCATTTGAATCATTGACCAGTTGAGATGAGAAAGGAGTATTGCTCAGAAAGGATTATTTTGAAATTTCCATAATAGTAGTTAAGAAGGTAAATAATAACGGTTTTTTTCAGATATTGCTTATAATTTTAAAATAATCCTTTTTCTCATTATTTTTTTATTAAAATTTTGACTTATTTTATGAATGACTTGTTTGAAGGGCAGAAGATACAGGAATAAAATATAATTTTTTACTGAAATTATATGACTGTCATAATGTGTACATATAGCAGTAATAAAATTCCTGTGACAATAAAGCTGAAGGAACATAGAGAATTCAAACAGTTTTGGAAGAGCCAAGATAGTAAAAGAGATCTGAGGCAAAGAGAGATGGACATAATAAGACTTAGTTTCTGAGTCCAGTTTATAATTTGTAGGATGAATTTGGCACATTCTCTTAAAAAGTAAGTGGAGATCAATATTGAATCTTAACATCTCTGAAAATGAATAAAAGTTGATTTAATTGGGGAAAGGGGGGTTATTTTATTAATTGCTGATGTAATTGGGTGTTTATGATTAAAAATTACCTGTATCTGGGGGTGGTGGGAGGGATGCTGGGACTATTGGTGGTGGAAAATGGGCTCTGGTGGAGGGATGTGTACTTGATTATTGTATGACTGAAACACAAGCATGAAAGTTTGTAAGCCTGTAGTTATACTTCAGGGTGATTCACTAATAAAAAAAATTTACCTGTTTCTACATCAGCAAAGCATTATAAGCATGGGCAGATGCCCATGGAGTGAATGTTATTCAGAGTCAATTAACTCCCCAGTTACAAAAGCATAGCATTATCTGTCTTCCTATGTCTATACAAAAAGGACAGTGCTCTGAATTAACTATGCAAAGGACTTAAGAAGAGAAAAGCAGTATTTGCAAGTTAACAGAGTCTGATTAGGAGATAAAGGTGATTGACCAGTTGGGGAAGCAGAGCACAAAGAAAGAGTTTACAAATAAACACTGAGAAATGGGACATTGTGATGGGAGTAACCCAGTAAACCTAAGCTCTTTGTGGCAAGGCAGAAGGACAAACCCGTGTTATCCTACATCAGAGGTACTTTGTAAAATATTTAGAGTGTGGTGGTATGAGTTCTATATCATACTATTTTATTGTGATTTTGTTTCTGGGTCATAGCTGGCAGTGCTCAGGGTCTTCTACTAGCTCTTTGCCAGGAGTGACCCCAGGTGACTGCTCAAAGGACTCGATTTGGTGCTGGGAATTGAACGTGTCAGGACTGACCACATGCAAGCTATGTGTCTTACCTTGTACTAGATCTCTGGTCCTCTGATATACTTTTAAATGATGGTACATAGCATATAGCTGTCTTTTATATTATACTTGCCACTTCTCTGTTAATTTAAAATATCTTTACAACTTTGGGAGATGTATTATGTGAACTTTATGATACTTTTACATTGACTGGAACTTGGCAAATTGTGATAGTTGGAATTGAGATGTTCCAATTGAGATGTTCCAACTGTGAAGTACATACCAGATTAAGCATGATAACTTATTAGAAATGATTTCTAAGTTCAAATACTTAGCATAAAATATATTTTATTACATGTTGGAATGATATTTAGGATGCATTTTGTTAAATAAAAATATATTTTTTAATTCACCTCTTGTCTTAACTTTTTAGATGTTCCAATGCCATATTTAATTTTTTTGATTGCTTGGTTGTACTTTTTGGGGTCACACCCAGCAATACTCAGGGTTTACTCCTGGGTTTTTTGCTCAGGGGTCACTCCTGGTAGTACTGAGGACTGAACCTACGTCAGCGTGTAAGACAAGCACCTGAACTCTATACTATCTCTCTAGCACAATTAGCAGCCATATTTTAAAATGACCATGCAAGAACAAGGACATAGCTCTAGTGGTAAAGCACACACATCCCGCTATGTGTGGGAGCCCATGATCAATTTTCATCACTCAGTTGCCATCCCCACCCCACAAGTGCTACATGTTCCCTGAGTCCAAAGGATCAAGCAGCATGCATCCCCAGGCACCAGACCATCAGGTTCACAACAGTCTGCTCAGGGTGACCCTATAAAAACATGACTCTGAGGCCAGGCATGTGGCTTCCAGTCTTGGTGCATGCCTTGCATCTGTGAGACCAAGGAGTTGATTCTAGTACCACAATCAATCAATCTTCTGTGTGAATTATATTTTATTTCCACTTCACTGATCTAAAAGACTTATATAATAAGAGTTAGATTTTATTATTTTTCCCCTTTAGGGGGGAGGGGTGTAAGGGGGTCCCATCTAGCAGTGTTCCAGGCTTATTTTTGGTTGGCTGCACTTCGGGATCACTCCTGATTGGACTCTGGAGACCATATGGGATGCCAGGGATTGAACCCTGGTCAGCCACATACAGGCAAATGCTCTACTTGCTGTACTGTCTGTTTGACCCCTAAATTTCAACTTTTATTAAGATAAATTTTAGAATAGTTAATCTGAGAATGGGATATATTATTTTAGAGAATTTGTTTTCTGTTCTTAGAAGGTGCTAAGACAAATACCTAAGGGAATGTTTTAGAATACATTTACAAATTGGGGACATAGGTTTAGAGGAGATGAATCCTGAGTTTATTTCAGCATTTTCCGACCTTCATTATTGTGGTTTTACTATTTCAACTCATTTATCAAAATTTTCTTATGATGAAATAAGACATTTTAAAAAAGTATCATTCAAGAGCAATTAGTAAAAACTCTGACATATATTCAGTTACATTTGTTTTAGCTATTTATTTTTGTCAACAGTTTTTGCCTGTGTATATGCACGTTCGGGTTCTGGTTGCTGCATATTTATTTCAGACTGGGTATGGGCATTTCTCATACTTTTGGATCAAAGGAGACTTTGGAATCCACAGAGTATGTCAGGTAGGAATGCAATTTTTCATTTCCTTTCTTTTTTTTGTTTTTTTTTTGGGGGGGAGGGCACACCCTGTAGCTTGCTCCTGGGCTCTGCACTTAGGAATCCTTCCTGGTGGGGCTCAAAGGACCATATGCAGTGCCAGGAACTGAACCTGGGTCAGGTGCATGCAAGGCAAGTGCCCTTTCTGCTATACTTTTTCTGTCCTTATTTTCTTTTTCTTTCAGCATACTTTGGTGCTTAACTATTGAGTAAATATAATTATAAGACCATGAATAATTTGAATTTATGAAGTAGCACTTTATAGTTGTTTTATTTCTATACTCTGTGTTTAATAATTTGAGATAAATAATTTATTACTCATGGAAGAGAAAATATAATTTAGATAAATATATAATAAAAACATTTATACACAAGTGAGTACATTGAGAATTCACTTTAGTTTTACAGAAATATAAAGTTATGCAGGCTTATGTATATGGTGTGTTTTCTTTTTATAAAAAGGTTAATACTAAATTTGTACTGTAAGCCAGGCAATTTCTGGACATTATTTTACATGCCACTCAGATGCAGCCCTGAAGATCACAGTCTTCATGTTTACAAAGAAACAGGCTGAGAGTGGTTAAATAATTTGCCCATGGATACATATAGTAAGTAGCATAGCTCTAAACCCAATCATCTCAAATTCTTTGTTTTTTGAATGACATCATACTGATGTATGAAAACTGTTACGGTATTCTCAAAGATACTTTCTAATTTGAGAAATGCTATTTTGTATCTATGACAACTCTCAGTTTAATCCCAAATGGGGTAAATCAACATCAAACAGAGATGAAATGGATAACTTTTGTGGAGGTAATCTAATCTCTGCTTATAAACTGTATCTTCAACCAAGGAAAGAGCGTTCTGATTCTTTCTCACATATCACAAGAAGACATTTGTAGTCAGAGGACAGCCCAGGCTGGTTGTGAGGAGATTTTGTTAACATAGTAATGCATACATATTTTATATTTAATTCTTCACAGGGATTGTGGAACAAATGTAATTTCAGGAGTTAGTAAAATATAATTGTGTAGTTTTTGTTTTTTTATGTCTTAAGTTTTTATACATTGTTAGAAAGAAGCTGTCACTCTTCATGCATAACTGCATTGAAAACTATTTTCTCCTTTTTCATAGGTCTTGTTTCGTCTCAATTTCCTGGTAGTGGTATTATGTATAGTGATGGATCGGCCCTATCAATTCTATTACTTTGTGCCATTGGTCACTGTATGGTTCATGGTCATATATGTTACTTTGGCACTCTGGCCCCAAATAATACAAAAAAAAGCTAATGGTAAATATACTCTCATACTAATGTTAATAAATACATTCTTTCTATATGCTAAATTTCTCTTGCTGCTAAAGCTATTATTGTGATATATAGCATAATTTTATGTCCAGATTTGACATTTTTTCCTTAAACATTTCTAGAAAGTTGCAGCTAAGTAGTTCAATTTAACAGTGCAAAATAAAAATTTACATTATCTCATGTGCATTTTGCCTTTAAAAAAATTTGATTTCAAATCTGTCTTACATACTAACTAATGAAGTCTTCCTGAACTGTCTTGTACAGAACCCAACTGTAAGAGTACATGAGTGAAGGAAAGGACAGGGCTCTGGCTCCTGCGTCCTGCTTTAATATTGGCAACTTTGCTTTATTTTTTATATTGAGATTTTGAGTAAATATGTATTTGCCAAAAACTTTTTACATCAAAGAACTTAAAAAGTTTTTATATAATTTACTTTGTACACAGTTCTTCAAACTGTTGTCAACTTGTTCTTCTACATAAAGAAAACTAAGTACCAAAAGGTTGTCATTTTCAAATTTCATAATTGCCTATATTGAGTTACTGATAACTACATTTATATATTAGTGCTTCCTCCTCAAGATCATATTGAAATACAAATGAGAATTTTTTTTTTTGCTTTTTGAGTCACACCCGGCAATGCACAGGGGTTACTCCTGGCATTACACTCAGGAATTACTCCCGGCGGTGCTCAGGGGACCGTATGCAATGCTGGGAATCGAACCTGGGTTGGCTGCGTGCAAGGCAAACGCCCTACCCGCTGTGCTATTGCTCCAGCCCCCAAATGAGAAATATTTTTAATGTATTTAACTTTATTAAGCCAAATAGTCTAGATTAAAAAGTATTTTCTATTGACTTCTATTATAATAGCAAATAATATTTCAAGGAGGAGTTGAGCTCTAGCCTGTAATAAAGTCCGTTAGTGTCACTGAATGGTCTCTCTTTCATTTCTTTATATATACCCAGCATATTAATCAAATGAGCAGTTTATATGTGTAAACTTTAAACACATAATTTAAAATATGTTAGCTACATGACAACTTACAATTGAGGCTAAACCACTATTTCACTGGGGAAATACAGTTTTCTCCTTAGAATTTAATGTTTAAGCAGTTTTACATGAATTATATATATCAATGTTTGTTTAATTTACAGAGACCATACTGTTACAAATTCCTTTATAACATACAGCAATGAATAAGTATAACTGAATCCAAGAAGTAATTTGAACTTATTTACAGTGATTGATCTGTAATACAATGATTGATTGTCAGATATATGTTTTAGCGTCATCCTAGCAAGAGTCTTCCACCTTTATATTCTTTTGTTTTCTTTGTCATTTATATTACTTAGTTACATATTATATATCAAGAAAACAGTGAAATTATTATAAGAACTATGCTGGATAGAAATGCATTAGAATATTTGATATGTTTACTACTGTAAATTTACATTTCTTAGTAAATTAAATATTTTCTCTCATAGGAAATTGTTTCTGGCATTTTGGCTTACTGTTGAAACTAGCCTTCTTGCTGTTATGTATATGTTTTTTGGCATATTCTCAGGTTTGTACAGTCTTTTTGGTTTATATTTTGTTCTATTTTATTTTAAAGTTCAAGTCTATTAAAGTATGTGAGAAGAGTCAGAGCTTTTTTTTTTTAACTTCATTTTTTAATGACTGTAATAAAAGTGTCACTCTGCAGTTGACTATTCAGTGTAGTTCTTTTGAGACCTATCTACTTTTGTTACCACTGTTTTTGTTGTAAGAGCAACTTAAAGCTCTTCCTCTGGCAATTGTTCAAAATCCATTTTACTTGACTTTGATCAATCAAACGTTTATTTGAATGCCTCTTAGAAGACACTTTTCTAAGTGGAGATCAAAATTCTCTTGACAGAATTTGTGACTCGGTTTGTGCATTATTCATTGGCATCAAATGTGTTACTTGATTTTTCCATTACTGCATAGAGTAAAATTTGTCAGTTAGTAAGACAAACTTAGGAGCAAATGGGTTTGTATATATCATGTAGTGTGTTTAATTTAATAAACTTTTTGGCCATTATTCTTTCGCTAACCTTTTATCCCATGTTAGGATGTTTGAGATTTTCTCAGTTATTTTAGCAAGGTTGTAACATTACCTGCTGATCAAATCTGTCAGGCAGACATTATTTGGGCAGCATGCTACTTATAACAAATATTTTAATTTTAATGCCTATAGTTGTCACTGTATTCTGCAGTTTACTTTCATTTCTAAAACAGTCTTCTAGCTGATTGTCAGATGCCATATTAGTATTTTCTGTGTGTATGTGTGTATCTGTGTCTATGTGTATAATCCTATAAAGCTGTTTGTAAGTATTTATACTAATTTCGTACTTAGAAATTATATAAAGCATTTATATTTCTGCTTGACCTCCAAGTGTTTTTTTAAAAGAAAATAGATAAAATAACAAATAATTGGCAAATGTATGAAGAAATAGCAAGGTAACTGCAACAACTGTTGGAAAGTTAAATTCCTAATACTTTGATCATCTGAGGGAGAGAAAGGAAGGCAGACCAGAATTTCGTAGAGAATCTAAGTCTTTTTTCCCAGTTTTGTTCTAGTGTTGATCACTGAACAAGAAAAAAATGTATAATCAATATAGTAAAATATTTTTCACAGATGGGTCATCAATAAACATTTGTTTATTGATCCCATAGAAAATTAATTTGGGAGCTGGAGAGATAGTACTGCAGGTAGGGTTCTTGCCTTTAACACAGATGACCAGGGTTTGATCTCCAGCACCTATTATATTCCTAAATCTACCAGGAGTGCTCCCTGGACAGAGATCCAGGAGTAAGCATTGAGTACAGTCGTGTGTAGCCCCATATAAAAACAAAATTAATTTTTCCTTAAGTAATTTTTTAAACATACTTATCTGACACATCCTATGTCATATTTCTATATTATCTATCATGTATGAAACATAGGAAATTTATCTCCACCAGGGATATAGAGAGATATAGTTTATATGTTATATATGAGTACTTTGTTACAAATTTTGTCAAAAAGTTGCATTGATTTTGATAGAATCTATATTTAATAAGCTATGAGAATTTTAAACATTGTGATTAAATAGAGAATGTCACATTTTGTTAAAACAGACTTCTGACATAAGAATTCTATATTACCTAAAATGTAATATTATTTTATTTTCATTTTTTCTTTGATTTTTATTAGCTTTTTAAAAAGTATTGGCTCTAATAATAGATTTATTTTTCACTCATTTGATTTTGTTTTTGGACCATATTTGCCAAGCTCAGGGATTACTCCTGCCTCTATGCTTAGGGAATCACTCTTGGTGGGTTTAGGGGCTCATATAGGTTGCCAGGATTGAATCCAGGTCGATTTATGCAAAGCAAGTGTCCAATATCCTGTACTCTCTCTTTCTCTGGACTTTTAATAGATCTTTTCTCAATAGAATTTGTTGTTATACTTTAGTCTGGATATTGAAGTTTTGTTCTTTCCTATGAAAGATTTTATTAAGATACAGGAATGTACCCAAGATTTCTACCTTTTAATGCCCAGATTTTCCATACTGTCAGATTAATAAAAGGATACTATGCACTAACTTGACTAGAGTAAAATTATTAACTGTATTGCAAAGTATGGTAGTATCATTTGAATGTGATAATCAAACAAATAATTGACTCATTAGGTGTCTTTTTTTTTAAATCTTAGATGTTTATTTATAAATTGCTAAGGACAGTTGGGGGGAAGAAAGCTATGTTTTAAGTTATTGGCATTATACTGACTTGTTTTTCATTTTGTGTTTTGATCAGTAAATATTAACTTGTTTACTAGATTAAAAATCTTACATGGTATAATTTTCTATTAAGGTTTTATTTAAATGTTCGGTCTTAATAGCATTTCATGTACAGTAAAGTTAAAAGTTTTATGTCATCTTTATTAGCCATTTGTAATTTATTTCCAAGTAATTTTTAAATAAAATTTCAAATAAAATTAGAGTACTATAGTTTATAGCATTGCAAATCCAGTATTGACTTATATTGCCTTAATTTATTTTCTGGATTTCTTTTCTCAGGGTGCATTTGAGAAGATATTTTCTCTTTGGCCATTGTCCAAGTGTTTTGAAATGAAAGGAAATGTATATGAATGGTGGTTCCGATGGAGGTTAGACCGTTATGTATGTATTTACCTTGTGCTCTTGATATTTCAAGTATACTTTAAATATTGTTTGGTAAATTTAATTTTTTTTCTTTTTTGCTTTTTGGGTCACACCTAGAGATGCACAGGGGCTACTGCTGGCTCTACACTCAGGAATTACCCCTGGCGGTGCTCAGGGGATCATATGGGATGCTGGGAATTGAACCTGGGTCAGCCACATATAAGGCAAATGCCCATTCCGCTGTGCTATTGCTCCAGCCCCAGTTTAAATTATTTTTATCTAGTTGGTCAAAACAGTTTGTTGACAGTTTTTGATATCAAAAAATCTCTTAATAGAGAAAAGATATGCATTTAAATGTTTTTCAGTAGGGAAATACTGTGAAATTTCTATAAAGTCACCTTTTAGAGTCATAATATATACTTTATTAGTGGTTCCTGAAATATGCTTCAGTCGTTCAATACAATTTTGTACTCTTGATGTTACTGTTGTGAGAAATGTGTTAGAGAAAGACACAACATTACATTTCTCAACCTTCCAACTTATTTTTTTTCTTTATTTTTTCTTTATTTATTTATTTTGCTTTTTGGGTCACACCCGGCAATGCACAGGGGTTACTCCTGGCTCTGCACTCAGGAATCACCCCTGGTGGTGCTCAGGGGACCATATGGGATGCTGGGAATCTAACCCGGGTCAGCCGCGTGCAAGGCAAACGCCTTACCCGCTGTGCTATCGCTCCAGCCCCTTCCAACTTACTTTTAAGCCTAATATTATTATTTGTAATGGACACTATGTTATGCAATATGAATTTTATTACAGAAATTTGCAAAGAGCAAAGTCAGGTGAGTTTTTACTAATTCATAGGTAAATTAGTCTTAAAAAGGTGGTTAATATTCATTTAGCGGAAGAACTGTATGACATCTACTTACATTTAGAAGATAATAGACATTGAATAAATATTAATTGCTCTTTTTTTCCCCCATCTTTTACTCATTTTTTTTTTTATAGTCCAGGAGTCTCTTTATTTTTAAACAAACACTTCTCATGCCATGAATTCATAGGGGATGGGCTCCAGCAGCTCAGGTTCCTTTCGTTGGTTCTTACAAAGTGGGCTTCTCTGGGTGGAGCAGGCTGGCGCTTCAGTTGAACCCAAGTCCCTTTCTCTTTGGCTTCCTTCTTTTTTTGATCATTTTCCTTCACCCGTTTCAGGAAGCTGTCTCGACTTTTAGAGTGCTTAATATGCTCAATGCGGACAGTAATTGAGCATATTAAGCAAGAATCTTGCCCTTGACTTGTTTGTTAAGGACAATACCAACAGCATGCTGGGTAACATTGTAGACTTTTCCAGTTTTGCAATAACATTTGTGGGGCATTTCATTTTGGACTGTGCCCATTCCCTTTTTGTCTACGATATCACCTTTCTTGTATATATGCATGTATGTGACCAAAGGAACAACTCCATGTTTTCTGAAAGGTCTAGAGAACATATAGCGAGTCCTCCTCCGCTTTCCCTTAGTGTTGGTCATTTTGGCAATTTACTGGGCGCTGGTGGTTCCGGCGAAAGGACTTCTTTTACTCATTTTTAATTCCACAAATTTTGTTTTTAGTGTCAGTTTCATGCTATTTCTGCTTTCCAATACCTATGCACATCAAAACCACATACAAATGAGTTTTACTAAAATTTTAAGAAATAATTATGTGTTTGTTGGGGGTTGAGAAAGGCTGGGGGGAGGGGGGAATTCCTAGATGAAACCTAGGTCCTCACAGCATGCAAAAGGATGTACTCAACCACTCAGCTACATCCATGGCCGTCTTCAAATAATTTTAAATCCTCAACTTCCCCGTTAGAATATCTGCTAGAACACTTAATACTTTAGATTAAGTCTTTGTTTATAAAAGGCTTATATACCTCGGTTCAATTCCAAGCTTCACAGAAAAGAGAGGAGACGGGAGAGGAGGATGAGGGTGCAAAAGAGAGAATGGGAGATAGGAGAAAGTGAACTTATGTTGCTGATCCTACTTTTTTGGTGTATGATAATCTGTATAAGAGCATATATCAAAAGTATGCTCTTGGTGGTGGTTGTTTACATTATTTGTAAGTATCAATGCAAAATGTTTTATTTTGGTTGAGTTTATTTAAATTTTACCATGTCCCATTATAGTTTATCATTATTTTTTAAATGACTTGCTTGCTCTATTTCCTGTAGTTGAAACTGCTAAAACTCATCTTACCTCATTTTGTTCCTAGGGATGTTGCTTATCTATTGTTGATTATTTCAGCCAATAATTAGATTTGTTTCATTGCTTGAAGTTTATTTTTGAAGTTTAAGTCCTTAGAACATGTAATTCTTTAAACTTTTAACCTTCTTTAGTTTTATTTACAAGTTTACCAACCATTTTTGCACTTTACTAAAAATCAGCTGTTTAAGATAATTTTTTTTTCTTATCTTTCAGGTAGTCTTTTATGGAATGTTGTTTGCTTTTATTTATCTGTCTTTACAAAAGCGTCAAGTGCTTTCTGAAGGAAAGGGAGAACCTCTTTTTTCAAACAAAATTTCAAATTTTTTGCTGTTTATTTCAGTAGTTTCTTTCTTGGTAAGTTTCAAAATTCAGTCTTCTAATGTTCCAGGATTTTATGTATCTTAGAAAATTTATGTTGAGCTAGGAATATAATCTTTATTTTTCTAATTAAAATAAATTTTGGAGAGAATAAGTTAAATTTGAAGAAAAACTGGAGCCTCAGCAAGCAGGAATTTTAAAGTTTGTAACTTGAGAGAAAAATATAATGATGGGAAGAACCATTACTTGATTATTATTTCTTGAAAAACAGTCCTATGTTCCTCCCCTCCCTTCTTCCTTTTAAATTTAAAACTTTAAAATTCTGAGAATTTCTGCTTTAAGAAATAAGTGCTTATGGCAATTCATTTATGGGTTTTTTTTTTTGGTTTTGTTTCAGACTTACTCCATCTGGGCTAGTAGTTGTAAAAACAAAGCAGAGTGCAATGAGCTTCACCCATCTGTTTCTGTGGTACAGGTAATTAACTTCACTTAAAGAAATGGTCTCCTTGATTTTTGATAAAACAATACACTTTTTTGAGGCCGAAAGATCAAGATCAAATGTCAGGAAAAGGCATTTTCCTGACTTTCTAAACATTATTATGGGGATAGTTAAAATCTCTTTTAAAAGAATGTTGTATCAAACTTTTGGAAATTCCAACATGTGTCACTTGATTAGCACTTAAAAGTGTTAGTTTTTCTTTATTTAATCAAATGTAAATATCTACTATGTATTTTAGTACTATGCTCCATTAAGAAATTTGGCATTAAACAAAATTTAATTCCTGTCTTCGTGGAACTTGCAGTCCAATAAACATATCGATCAGGAAACTTTCATTTAATTAGCACTTTTTTTATTCAGTCAAAGTATTTGATAATAACTATGTGCTGGATAATATGCTGGTTAATAAAATATTAATCAAATGAGGCATAAACATTACCATCTTTTTTTTTAAATTCTTTTATTGATTCACCATGTGGAAAGTTACAAAGCTTTCAGGTTAAAGTCTCAGTTATACAATGCTCAAACACCCATCCCTTCACCAGTGCACATATTCCACCACCAAGAATCACGATATACCTCCCCCCTTCCCCCCACCTCTCCAGCCCCCCACCCCGCATGTGTAACTGGTAAATTTCACTTTACTTTCACTTTACTTTGATTACATTCAATATTTAAACAAAAAAAATTCACTATTATTGATTTGGAGTTTCTCCCCCCTAAAGTTGATCTGCTGAAAAGAAAGCATTTGGTAATTTGTTTTCCATTGCTGAGAATGAAGAAATACGAGGTCAGGAGGCCGCACTAGCAGCAGCATAGTTTTGGATTTCTGTATTTTAGTATTTTAGTAACTACATTACCATCTTAGAGACTTCATTTTTCTACTAGATGTAGTAACCATATAATCGCTACATATTTATGAATAGGAGTACGTGATGTTAATTAACATCTTGATGCATCAATACAAACAATATAAGGGGAGCTAAGAAAAAATGAGTGTGACTATTTATAAAATAGCACTAATATAAGCATTCCTGAATATTGTTCCCTTTACCTCTGTTTTTGCCATTTTCTTTAGATTTTAGCCTTCATCCTAATAAGGAATATTCCTGGATATGCCCGCTCAGTTTACAGCTCATTTTTCGCTTGGTTTGGAAAAATTTCATTAGAGGTTGGTACATTGATATTTTACCCTATGTTAGATAACAAAGTGTATATAGTATGTTTGTATGTGTGTAAATCTGACACACATTTAGATTAAAGCTGTGTTATTTATAGAATTATATGTTGAAAGCTTTAGAATTTCCAACAAGAATTTTAAGTCATTTTAAATACATAAAATGATTTCAAGTGTCTTCTTTAAATAACTAGATATAGGTAACTTTTAAAATGTTTTTATGTTATCTTAAGCTTTCAAGTATAACCAAGATGTTTAGATCAGGATACAAAAAATAAAAAAGATACAAATATGATTTATAAATAGATCTAAATAAAATCAAACAGGGTATTTTAATTTGTCATTCATCTTCATAATTAAATGTACTAATGGAATTCATTGATGCTTATTGATGCTGATAATAAAATTCACTCTTATGAGTAGAAACTTAGGGGGAAAATTAAAACTCATTATATATACTGCATGTACACCTACTATAAATAATCTACAAAATCAGTTTGAAGAAGGCTTTGAAATATATTCTATGTATATGAGCTCTATTTTTGAAATGAAAAGACTTAAAACAGTAGAATTTTAGAGCATATTGTCTTGAGTTCTTAGGCCAAGTAGTGCAGTGTTAGACTCTTGCCTTGCATGCACCTCCTTTGGGTTCACTTGTAGATCCCCCAGGTTTCTCCAGGAATGATCCCAGAGTACAGAGTCAGGAGTAAGTCCTGAGCACTGCTGTGTGTCAGCCAAGAACCAAAACCAAATAGTAATAAATAAAATGGAGTTCTTAATAAGTATTGCATTATTCCCTTTAAAAATATTTATCAGAGTGGTTTATTAAAGTAAAAGTTCTTGAGAATGATTAAACAATAATTTTAATATCACTTGTATCACTTGTTATCCTGTTGATCTTCGATTTGCTCGAGCGGGCGTCAGTAATGTCTCCATTTGTCCCTGTCGTGTGCTAGTATAGCCCAATGATAATAATTTTAGTAATAATTTTATTTTAATTTTAGTAAATAATTTTAGTAATCACAATAATGGCTATTTTGCTAGCCCCTTAATACATGGAATATGATATTTAATCAAATTTAATCGTATTGATTTACTATTTGACATTTCTGTATAAAATATGCAAATTACATTTTTCCTTGGAGCTAGAGAGATAGTACAGCAGATAAGGTGCTTGCCCAGGTTCAATCCCCTGCACCTCATTTATTCCCTTGAGTCAACTAGGAGTGATCCTTGAACACACCAGGAGTAAGCCTTGAGCACTTTTGGGTTGACTCAAAAAGAAAGATAAATTTCATTGTCCTTGTACTTATTGAGATAGGTTATGCATTCTCTTACTCTTTGATATTTTTAAATTCTATGATGAAGAATCTCATTTACTAGCACAGTCAGACGAATTAGTGTTGTCATTTAATATATATGTTTGCAGAATAGTGAAGTATACTTTCATAACATGGTAATGCAGTTCAGTACATTAATGCCTGGCCAGGGTCTGGAGCATACATGAGAGTGACCTAAAAACCATGCTCTTTTCTACTTCTGTATACACATGTATTAATACACCCATATAATTAGACACAGGTCATTATTTGGGCTCTGATACCACAGTCTAGGTACTACTGTTTTGTTTTGTTTGGGGGCCATGTCCAGCAGTGCTGAGGGCTTTTTCCTGACTCTGGACTTAGGGATCACTTATGGAGGGCTCAGGCGACCATCTGGGAGACCATGCCGGAGAGCAGGCCTACATCAGTCATGTGCAAGACACATGCCCTAGCCACTGAATCCAGCCCCTAGATTCTACTCTTTCATCTGCATGCAAGGAATTACTTATGAATCTAAAAGGTTCCTGTACTTTCTGAGGAATTTGGGGCAGTATTTCAGAACTTAGAAGTTTTGTAAAGTAAACAGCAGTAGACATATCAGGACTAATGGTGAAATAGAATAAAATGGTTTTGGAAAAGTCTTCTAATGTAGTTATGCTAGTAAATGTTTAAGTCAGTAAAAACTGATGTATTTTTTGATAATCTAACTTTAAGTATTTTTTTCTCCTAGTTATTTATTTGCCAATATCACATATGGCTGGCAGCAGACACAAGGGGTATTCTGGTACTCATCCCCGGAAATCCAATGCTCAACATCATTGTCAGCACTTTCATATTTGTTTGCGTGGCACACGAAATTTCTCAGATCACGAATGATCTTGCTCAGATCATTATTCCTAAAGATAACTCATCTCTTTTGAAAAGGTTAGCATGTATAGCTCTATTTTTTTGTGGACTCCTCATCTTGTCGTCTATTCAAGACAAATCAAGACATTAGGTTCCCAGCATTCATTAAAAACAAACTCTTCAGGCTTTGTGTGTGCTTAGAGGAGAAAGCATCTATCTGAAGACATAAATGCATATGTAAATAAAAATTTATGTGGCAAGAGGACAGCTCAGTGACATGTTTAATATGTGTGGTTGTATATAGTAGAAATGTAATATCCAATGTGACATACTAAAAACTTTTGATGAAGCAGAATACATTGCATAGGATTGCATGTGAAGTCTTTTTTTACCGACCTGTATTTCTATTTACAAATGCTTTTGAGTTAACATAAGATGGCAGGAAAATAATTACCTTCCCAGTAAAATGTGTCTAATAATTTAGTGGTACCACTGAGTGTTTTGATATTTACTAAATTTGTGGTCATAAGATTGTCTACAATTGTGTTCATCATGAAATTTGTTACTTCATTGAAAATGTTCTTACTCAATTACGATTACAGTATTGTTTTCTTATCATGTGCAATGATGTGGAATGATACACAGTATGCCATATGCCTTTAATTTATATGTGTTCATGTTCTGATGTTATATTTTTCCTGACTTGATTTTCTTCCAATTATGGTTTTAATGTATACAAGCCTGCCTTGTACACTTTTTCTCATGGAATTATTCTACACTTCATGACAGGGTTTTGTCATTGTTTCTTTTTTTCAAAAAGGCCAAATTTTCTTTCTAAACATTCATTTGTTTCCTTTTCTTAAGCTTTACTAGTAAAATATCAGTTACCCTATAGATCCACTTAATATGCTTTCCCCTAATTAATTTTTATATTATTTCCAATGTTTGGAAAGCTCTTTATAACCATTTTGGTATTTCTTATTACTCCGTTCTATTTTTTAAAAAAATATTTATCAGTCTAAACTTGTGCAGTGTAACAAAGATTCAAGTTGTTATAATTGGGATGTTGACCATAGTAGAATTTTAGGTAAACTAGTGATTTGGGGCAATATATATATTTGGTTTTGTTTTCTTTTGTTGCAAGCAGTTAGAGGTATAAGTTTATTTATCTGTTGTACAGATTTGTTTATGACTTTTAATGTTTGAAAGATTGCACTTGTTTGCTCTTACTGTGTGTGGGGTCAAATATATTTTCTGTTCATGGTACATGAGATTATGGAGTAATTTAAACAGTAAATAAACATTTTGTGGATGATTATTTTTGTATTGGCAAAGTATCAATTAAACTTTATGTGTTCATTTTTTTAAAGGAAAGCTTGATCCATTTAATGATTGGTTTAGATTTCTAATTAACTCAGACCAAATTTGCTTTTTCAGTCCCTTGGTATGTAGAAGTACATCCTCTGTAATAGCTAAGAAAAGATAAAGCTACCATAGCTTCTGGGGCTAACTGCTTTTTTTTCACCCAAGAAATTTGATCATTTAAGTTCTACTATTTAAAAAAATTTAATATTATTTCTTTAGCACTAGATTTATTTGCTGGTGATATTTCCTCATTAATTGATAAATATTTATTAGAAATGTGTGTTTCTTCCTTTCTTCTTTTCTGCCCTTACTTAATCTTTCGACATTTCTCTGATAGACAATTGCAGTGATTCATTGCTCTGCCTCCTAGACTTATAAGTAGCAAAGAGTATAGTTATAAATCAAAAACTTCCAAGTACTGTGATCACATTATTCTTGCTGGTGTGACTTGGCAATGAGTAAAGTGCATTTTAATTTAACTTGTAAGTTTTATCACCTGAAAAGATTCTTCCCAATGAAACAATTGAAAAAGAAAGATGACCAGCATTTCTGTGTTTTGGAAGCACTCACGTCTTTCAGTAGTGATAAACAGTGAATAGTCAGTTTTTTCTCCTATTTGAACTCAATCCTGAAAATTAATTGATATGCCCTGTTATCACACATTTAATATGTAGTACCATTTTGTATTACTTAAATATATATAACTAGTGATGTAATTAAAATATAAAAATACATTTGTAAAGAAAACACATTCCATTTGTGTTTTCTTTTATATTTTAATGGACTGGAGTGACAGCACAGCGGGTAGGGCATTTGCCTTGCATGTGGCTGACCCAGGTTCGATTCCTCCATCCCTCTCGGAGAGCCCGGCATGCTACCGAGAGTATCCCACCCACATTGCAGATCCTGGCAAGCTACCCGTGGAGTATTCAGTATGCCAAAAACAGTAACAAGTCTCACAATGGAGATGTTACTGGTGCCCCCTCGAACAAATCCATGAACAACGGGACGACAGTGCTACAGTGCTTTATTTTTCAATCAAAAATCACAAAATGCTGTTGATCGTCGAATTTCTCGAGCGGTCTCAGTAACCTTTCCATTCGTCCTATCCCTGAGATTTTAGAAGCCTCTCTCTACTTGGCCTTCCCAACGATGCCGCATTGGAGGCTCTTTCAGGATCAGGGGAATGAGACCCAGCTTCTTACTGGCTTTGACATATAAATACACCATGGGAAGCTTGTGAGGCTCTCCCATGTGGGCAGGAAACTCTCAGTAGCTTGCTAGTTTCTCCCAGAGGGATAAGTAGGTTATAAGATATCTTATTTTTTAATAATTATTTCTCCAAAATATAAGTTTGCTCTGTCTTTGTAGACCAAAAAGGCTACTTGAGAGGGATGAAGTATGAGAAATTGGGTGTACTTTACAGGTTGTAGGTGATAGAAAATTCACGAGGGTAATTGGCCAGTCTCCTTGATTTTCACCTGATTAGTCTTACGTAGTAGATGCACCTGTGTTGCCCATCATTTAGGCAGAATGGTCGTGTCTTGCAGGCATGTTTTCAGTGCCTCGGGGTTTTCTAAGACGTAGTTTGGCAGTCCATAGACTGGGTCCAGCCACCACTGTGCTGACGAGTGCCGGTCAGCTGTATTAACTGCTTGTAGGACACGTCCAGCTGCACATTGGGGTTCACTCAGTGGTAGGGGGAACATGTGGAAGGTCTGCTGCTTCTGGTTTTGAATTTTTTTGGGGGGTTTTGAAACTGATTTTCATGAGTCTTTATGGAGAAGATTATTATGTTGAAAATTGCCACAATGGTAGTTTATGGCATAGACTTTAATTTTTGTTGTTGTCGACTCAGGTATCAACAACATCTAGTTACTCGAGTATAACCCATTACATTACTCAGTCATACTGTTCTTCAGAAAAAGATACTTGATTATATTTAGGAGCCCCATGTTACAGGCCAAGCTGACCTGTCTGGCCTTTGCAGAGAGGCCGAGTAGCACCAGAAGAGGCCAAGCCCTAGTTACCCCGGCACTACTTGGGAGGCCCCTCAAGTGAAAACAAAAAAAAAGCTATTATGCAATAAATTATTCTTAAAACCACTGACAACATAAATAATATATATAAAATGAGAAACCAATATAACTAAAATCATAAAAATGAAAATGAAGCCTGAAATTTCAACAAAATTTAATTTTTATTTACTTTTTTTTGTGATGTTAGGAATCAAACCCAGGGCCTCATACATCTGAGGCAAGTATTCTACTGCTAAGCTACATCCCAGTCCCAATAAGACTTAATTTTAAATTAAAAAATTTTAAGATAATAATGCTGTGAAAATCAGATATATATTGAGCGAATATTAAACTTAACAAAGGGCAAGTATCAGAATTAAATTCACTGAATGTAGCAGAAATTGCATGCCCCAAACCCCAGATGATTTCACTTATTTGTCCTGTGTAGGGAAACAAAACAAAGGTATAGACAATCTCAACTGATAATAAGCCCTCGGCACTGGAGTACAGAGCACCAGGGTATGGAGGTGAACATACAGACAATTCCTTATGTGCCCAATGGGTCATGGGCACTTTGGTGGCAGTGTGGTGAGGTAACTACATCAGACTGCAATGTCAATACCTAACCTAAACTACAATATAATGCTAAAAAAATTATATCACATAATACTTATTCTGTACTGGAGCAATAGCACAGCATGTAGGGCATTTGCCTTGCACGTGGCCAACGCAGATTTGATTCTCCGTCCCTCTCGGAGAGCCTGGCAAGCTACCGAGAGTATCCCGCCTGCATGGCAGAGCCTGGCAAGCTACCCGTGTGTATTCGATATGCCAAAAAGAATATCAAGTCTCACAATGGAGACGTTACTGGTGCCCGTTCAAGCAAATGGATGAGCAATGGGATGACAGTGACAGTGACAGTGATTCCTTTCATCTCATCCCCATCTCAAAATACTAAGAACCAGTAGGGGAAAATATGATGAACAAAAAAAAGAGAACTCTAGTACTTTTTTTTTTTTGCTTGTTGGGTCACACTTGGTGATGCACAGGGGTTACTCCTGGCTCTGCACTCAGGAATTACCCCTGGCGGTGCTCAGGGGACCATATGGATGCTGGGAATTGAACCCAAGTCGGACACCTGCAAGGCAAATGCCCTACCCGCTGTGCTATTGCTCCAGTCCTCTAGCATTTTTGAAACACATACACAAATGAGATCTGGAGTTGGAGCATTTTTTTCAGAATCTAAAAAATTAAACATTGAAACTATATAAAATTAATATGTGGTAAAGAATATCCAAGAAAAAAAACTAATGAAAAGGCATGTACAATTGAATACTTAGACACATTATTAATTTAACATTATTAAGCTATAATTATATACGTATAAAAGTGCAGGAATATATAAGTTAGTGGACAGAATAGAAACTATAAGTACAGTATTTAAGCAGTATTAGAAATAAATGTATGTTAGAATAAAGTAATAATTTGATATCATATTACCAGGGAAAGATAGAAATATTTTATCCTTTAGCTAATTACGGGGTTGGGGCAGTAAATTCCCCTTTTCCTCTGTACCAAAAGATACTTTAAACAATTCCTGGGCTTACAGATACACAAAATAATATGATGAATTTTTTATCTCAATATGAAAAAGATTATAGACGAAGTAAAATGTAAAACCAGAGCCAGGGAGATAGTAAGGGAGTAAAGCACTTGCCTTACATGCAGCCAACCTCTTTTCAATCCCCTGAGCACTGCCAAATAAGTCTTGAGCACAGCCAAGTATGACTTAACTCCCAACTCACCCAAAATGTAAAACTAGTAAAAGCTTGCCACAAGTGTGTGGGGGTGAAGCATAGTTAGGATAGAGAAGGAATCAGTATGAAAATAATAGTTGGAGGGGCTGGAGCAATAGCAGAGTGAGTTGGGCTTTTGCGTTGCATGCTGACGACCTAGGTTTGATTCCCAGCATCCCATATGGTCCCCTGAGCACCGCCAGGAGTAATTCCTGAGTGCAGAGCCAGGAGTAATCACTGTGCATCACCGGGTGTGACCCAAAAAGAAAAAAAAAGTTGGGAATAATTAGAGGGACAGGAACTGAATGTTGAGAGTAGGTAAAGGGATATCTGTATTACAAATACAGATCTGTATTACAAATCATAATGCCCAAAAGAAGGGGGGGGGGAGAGGAAGGAGGAGAGAGGAAAAAGAACCTACCATAGAGGGCGGGGGTGAGGAACCTGGAGGGAAAATGGAAATGGGGACATTGGTGCTGGGAAATGTACATTGGTGAAGCAACGGGTGTTACAACATTATATGACTAAAACCCAATCATGAACAACTGTATATCTCACCGTTATTCAAAAAATAAATATAAAAATGTTTTAAATATAAAACCAGAATTGGGGGCTGGAACGATAGCACAGCGGGTAGGGCGTTTGCCTTGCACGCGACCGACCCAGGTTCGAATCCCAGCATCCCATATGGTCCCCTGAGCATCGCCAGGAGTAATTCCTGAGTGCAGAGCCAGGAGTAACCCCTGTGCATCGCCGGGTGTGACCCAAAATACAAAACAAAACAAAACAAAAACAGAATTGTTACCTTCTTATATACCAAAAGACATAAATAAAAGATTCAGAACATGAATATTAAACACAAATTTAATATCCTGAGTATATATAGCACTTAAACATTTTGAAAACGGAAGATATTTTCCAAATTTTATTTGGTTCTTTTTTGATAAAGGATGTAGGAGCCTCTCAAGCGGTGCCAAGGGGCAGAGTGTCAATTCCAGCACACTAAGACCTGCTGTGAAAACCAGATGGTATAGTGCTTGGGCCAGCGGTGCTGGGGCCCACCAGAGTTTAGCTGATTCTTGATTAATTCTCTACAGAAGGTCACTTGATTCAGATACCTTTGATGTGCATTACACAGATCACTTAAGTTAAAAGACCATTAGTAAGTTAAAGTATAAAAAGCCAAACTTCCTATTGGATGGTCTGGGGCAGAGGCTTGGCTTATGGCACTCTATCAGTTATTCTTTCCTTCTGCATTTTCCACACTGTAGCACTGTCATCCCGTTGTTCATCGATTTGCTTGAGTGGGCACCAGTAATGTCTCCATTGTGAGACTAATAGTAATTTTTGTTACATTGAGTAGGAATTTCACCCACCTTTCTTTAAGTGCAAATTCAATTTTCTCCCAAAGAAACTCTTAGCCATTCTAGAGTATTCTCAGAAATTGCTTATTATTAGACTCTTATTCTACCCTCTTCCCACTCCAAAGTATCATTGGCTTATATTTGCTTAATATTCCATTAAAGGCGCTTGTTTTCCTGAACACTGGAACTCCAGTGTAAGATATTCAGTTTAACACTTTGATCTTGGCTGCAGCAAACAGTATTTGCAAAGGAATTTTGAGTGTTTGCTTTTTATCACTTCCCTAGATGCTTTAAAATGTACCTCAGAGGAGCCAGGGCTAGTGAATGAATATGCATTGCAAGTAAGAAGCAATTTGATGTCCTGCACCCCAATTTTCCTGAGAACAAGTAACCGCTGAGCGTCACTGGGTGTGGCCCATAAGCCAAAAAATACAATGAAATGTATCTCAGAATTAAGTGAACACTCAGCAAAAACCCTGTACATCTAATTCTGGGATTCCTCTTTGGATCAAAGTCATTACTCACTTTTTTTTTTTTTGCTCTTTGGGGTCACACCAGCAATGCACAGTGGTTACTCCTGGTTCACACTCAGGAATTACTCCTGGTGGTATCCAGGGGACCATATAGGATGCTGGGAATCAAACCCGGGTCAGTCGAGTGCAAGGCAAATGCCCTACCCGCTGTGCTATCGCTCCGGCCCCTTATTGCTCATTCTTACGGGCCACTCTCTGAGGCATTTATATGAAATTCATTATTATGCTAACTGTAAGCATGTTGATTATGTTACACTTTATGTGGATTGTCATGAGTCATTTCATCCTGGCCTTAGTGAATATTTATGCTTCTTCTGAATAGTTCACTTACTACTAGCTTGCATACACCATGCATTACTTTTTCACATTCTTCAAGGAAACCTAGAATTAAATTTTTGCTCCATCTCAGAGAAAGTGGCACTTTGGTCATTGCAATTTAAATTTAGCTGATTTCCGACCTGCTTTCCTTCTCCTCTATTTCAAATGACTGAACTTGCCTTATATTTTGCCTTGCTCTTGAAAGTGACTTGTACCATTTTTGAGGAACAAAATGGTGTGATGGACATGTGTTTCTTAAGCCCATACCAGCAGGGATGGGCAATAGAGACACTGACAAAATAGTTTATAAAATGTCCCAATAGTAAATGCCAACAGTTCATGAAACTCTTCATAAAATTAAAGCTGAGAATTCCCTCCCCACATTTTTTTCTCAGCTAATGCTGATTCTCCCTCTTTATTTTTCAGTTAAAATTACCAACAATTTTTGTGACATCTTTCCTTGGTCCTTTTAGAAAATTGTTTCTCTTTTTCAAAATGGTTCAAATTTGCCTTGCTCTGAGGAACCGAGCATCATGATGTTGTTATACCTTACTTAGCTCTTGGGACACGGCACTGTCCTCCTTTGTGGATACTTTACCATTATATATCACCATGTGATTACTTTGGTAGTGTCCAGCCCTGGACAGGAGTTTCACTTTAGACCTTAAATTAGGTACATCACCTTTCTAAAATACAGTCTGGAGTTGGGGAAATAGTACACACTTAAGGTGCTAGCCTTGCACACGCTGACTGGGTTCCCAGAATACTGCCAGGAGTCAGTCCTGAGCACAGACCCAGGAAGGTGCCTGAACACTGCTGGATGTGGGAATGGAATAGAACAGAATAGAATAAATAGTGTAAACTGTCTCCTGTATTCTGGCAGCTGCCAACGAAACTTCCTGTTTCTTGGGACTTTAGTTTATCCTGCCCTGCAGTAAAATAATGAGGCACATTAACAACCTGATATAAAGGTACTTGGAGGAGAGTAAGGTATGCTACATATTCAACTAGGACCCTACACACAGCAATCTAGTAAATAACTGGTCTCTGTCAGGCACTCTGACCCATGTATTCATGATCCACGATGCATGATAAACTCATCCTGAGCAGTGAAAGAGCAACAAGAAACAACACGGAACTTAAAGGTGTTAAAGAGATTGTCTTCAAGCAAATATCAGAATCAGCTTTTTTGTAGCTGTACAATATTCTATTGTATTTATTATATACTGCAACTTCTTAAACATGACTGACATGGATGGATATCATGCTGAATGAAGTTAGTCAGAGGGAAAGGGATAGATACAGGATCTCTCTCTTCATATGTGGGATTTAAAGTAAGGAAGCAACAAAATGCTACAGACAACAAAACTGGAAAGTTGATCCACAGAGCTAAGTGTGGAGGGGGTGGGGGTGGAGTGAAGGGAGAGGTTGACATGTTGGACCTTTATGGAGGGAAGTAGGCACTCTGGTGATGGATGCAGTGTTGAAACGATGATGCATGAAACTATCATTAACAGCATTGTTAATTGTGGTTACTCAAAACATTAATTTTAAATAAACAAGCATCTCTAAGGGGACCATATTTAAATTCTGGAAGTTCTCAGGCACTGCTAAGGAATTCTGAAGGGAGGCAAATTGTGTGTGTGTGTGTGTGTGTGTGTGTCTGTGTGTGTGTGTGTGTATGTGTGTGTGGTTGAGTCAACAGGAGAGCAAAGCCATCACTTTTTCTTTTTAAAAGGAACTGTGATTTACAATGCTGTTAATAGAGTTTCAGGCATGCAATGCTACAACTTCAGTCTCAACACTGGTGTCAGCAGCCTTTCATCAGTGTTCCCAGGTTCCCTTCTACCCTTCCAGCTGCTTCCTTGGCAGACACATTTTTAATGTTAATAATTTTAGTTTGGGTCTCATACTCACAGTAGAATTGACTCTATTGGTTTAGAGGTACAGAGATGCTATTTATAAAAACCAACTAAATTTATTTTCCAATTGAAAAAACCAATTTTTTTAAGTGACGCTTGCATTTGGGCTGGAGCGATAGCACAGCGGTTGGGCATTCGCCTTTCAAGAGGCCAACCCGAGTTCGATTCCTCCGCCCCTCTCAGAGAGCCCGGCAAGCTACCGAGAGTATCCAGCCCATGCGGCAGAGCCTGGCAAGCTACCCGTACATATTGGATATGCCAAAAACAGTAACAATAAGTCTCTCAATGAGAGATGTTACTGGTGCCCGTTCGAACAAATCGATGAGCAGTGACATCTATTGTGACAGTGACAGTGACGCTTGCATTTAATATAATAAAGAATTCTTAATTATATTAAGAATTATATATACAGTAAATACCTTATCAAACACGTGGCTGGTTCATTGTTTATGATTCTACATAGTTCATTGCTTTAGTTTGTTATGTTTGCTTTTGTTTGGAGGCCACATTAAGGAGTGCTCAGGGCTACTGTTGGCTCTGTGCTGAGGATCACTCCTGGCAGTGCTCTGGGGACCACATGGTGCCAGGAATTGAACTCAGGCCTCTTGCAAGGAAATCATGTGCTCATATAGTCCCATTTAATTCCAGTATATTGCATAAATAGTTTAACTTGGAAAAAACATCAGGGAATAACATTGTTCAAAGCTCATCATTCTGGAGAAATTTTATTAGTTTTTGCTTTCTATTTTTAAAAATAAGTGGACTTTGGATGTATCTTCCTTAATCATTTTACACAATAAAATTTGAGTCTGTGCTATGAGCAAAAATTTGTGCTCTCAATACTCATCTGATTAAAAGTAACCAGATTATTTTCCTATGGAGTACCATGACCAGATCTTAAGTATTCATGTAGTTTGTCAAGTTGTGGCGATCTAATGGTTTAGGTTTTTAAATTGCAGAGATAATGTCTCCCTTCACCTTAGATTCCCTGACAGTTAATATTTAGACTTACACTTTCAATAAACTCAATAGAATAGATACAATCAGATGTTGTCACTAGGGTTTACACATACACATGAATTCTGCTTCAAAAATATATTATTTTCATCCTATTTTATATTACTTTATTACTTTTCATTATTGTTGCTTAGATTTTTTTCCCAATATGTCAGCAAAGGTCATGTAAAATTTTCTAATGATTTTAACTTATATCCTGCATATACCACACCAGTCATTGTAACCTTGACTTTAAATCTTTGCTCAGAATTCAAATTTCATCTGAGTTGGGACATGCAAAAGGGATGGGGTATTATTAGATCAAAAATTAAAATTACCCATCACTTCTATGACAAAACATGCGTCTGCCTCATTTTTGGCAAGGTGCAAGTCTTGAGAATACCAATGGAGTTATAAGGGGAGAACAGAAAGAAGACACCAGAGGATTAGTAAGCCTCTTTCAGCATTCTAGCCATCTTTAAAATACCAGGGAGAATATGAGTAGGTAACAGAAATAGGGATATATACTTGACCAGTCCTGTCCTTAAGCTTCCTACTTTAGGAGAGTCACTATTTTTTATGTATTTATTCAATAGGGAATGTAATTAAGTACTTTACAACTAAATTTAAATATATTAATATTCTCTCCACTGTCCTCCCTAAATCCATATCTATTATTTTCCTTTTTTTTTTTAATATTTGGGGCTGGCAGAGAGTCTCTTGCCCCTGTGCCTGGCTGTCTTCCCGGGGGACCTTCGGAGGGGGTGGGCTCCAGTTTCCCTCCCCGCCCCAAGCAGAGCTCACGCAGCTGAAGACCTCCGGAGCCTAGTCATAGCCATGCTCAAGGCCCCTCTCCACACGTTCAGATGAGCCTCATGCATGAAGGAACTGGCAGAGGAACCCAGGTGTGTGGGACCCGGGCCGAGATCTCCAAATCTGCTCTGATCGGGACTGGGCCTCATCTGCCCAGATTCCCCATTTTCCAGTAGCTAGGTGATCACACCCAGGGACTGCCTCTGGCGCCATGTAATCCCACCAACGGTCAACATCCAGAGACTATAAAACCAAGTTCCTGAAAGCTTTGTGGCCGCGCAACATCTTATCACCTAGTTCTCTCTCTGGGAGTACCTGGCAAGCTAACGAGAGTTTCCTGCCCACATGGGAGAGCCTTGCAAACTCCCCATGGCGTATTCATATGCCAAAAAGAGTAACAATGATGGGTCTCATTCCCCTGACTCTGAAAGAGACTCCAATGTGGCACCACTGGGAAGGACAAGTAAAGAGAGGCTTCTAAAATGTCAGGGCTAGGACAAATGGAGACAATACTGAGACCACTGAAGAAATTCAACAATCAATGGGATGATGATGATGATGATGATGATGATGATGATGATGATGATGATGATGATGATGATGATGATGATGATGTGCAAGATCTTATATGGTCTGGTCTATTCCTGCTTGGTGCTCTAGAGTTGTTCAACCTTTGCTCAGGGAACTATAATTTTGCTGAGACTGAACCCAGGTTTCCTGCATGCAAAGCCTGCACTCAATTTGTTGGGCTCTCTGTATGGCTCAGATTTCTGTATTTTTTTCACTTGGCAACATATTTGGAAACCTTCCCCTGCCTGTATGTAGTCAACTTAGTTAACACTGCCTAATGTTATAGGATATGAATATAATATCCTCAATCCATTCTTTCATTGATTCTCTTATTTATAATTCCTTTAATAATTAGCTTTAATGAATTATTATTACAAGTAACATTAGAGCAAACAGCCTTTCTAACAGTATGTGTGTGAGATAGATTTTCAGGCTTGGTGAGGTTTCTAGGTCATAGAGTATAAACATTTTTCATTTAACATCAAAGATTTTCTTTCCAACAAAGAACATGATAACTGGCACCCAATAAGAAACATGCCATTTTATGGGTAGGGAGATCGGACAGGGAGTGGGCAATGTCTCTGGTCAAGGGAAGCACAGACATTGGGACGAATTGGTGCTGAAAGGTGGTACAGTGTTACGTATCAGCAACAATACTGGAAAAGCCTCTTGTAGAAACAGACTAGTGGGGAAAAAGCCAATGGGGGTGTGGACACCGCTAGAGGGAAGTGGACACTGGTGAAGGTATTGGTGTTGAAATATAGTATGCCTGAAACCCAATCATGAACAACGTTGTAATTTCATGTTGGCTAAACATAAAAGAAAAACAAACCTTTAAGAAATTATATGTTTTGGAGATTAATCCTTTGATTAAAATATAAGGTGCAATATTTTTTTCTGAAAGCAATAGGTAATAAATTATTAACAAAATTTGAAGAGGGTTTGGAAATTTTTTATTTTTGTAGTGAATTTACATTTATTACTCCCTCTCAGAGAACCTGGCAAGCTACTGAGAGTATCCTGCCCACACGGCAGAGCTGGGCAAGCTCCCCATGCTGTATTTGATATATGCCAACAACAGTAACAATGATGAGTCTCATTCCCCTGACCCTGAAAGAGCCTCCAATGCGGCACCATTGGGAAGGACAAGTAAAGAGAGGCTGCTAAAATCTCAGGGCTAGGACGAATGGAGGCATTACTGGCGCCTGCTCCAGCAAATTGATGAACAACAGTATGACAGTGATACAGTGATCTTATGTTTATAGTATTTTTTGGTTTGTAGTTTAAAAAATGAAAACCTTGTCAATCTTTTGAGTTCTATTTCAAAAATTAAAGAGTATTTCTCCACTCCAAAGTGATAAAGGACACCACTTGGATTGTTGTTTTTTTTTTTTTTTAGTCTTTGGTGTGGAATCTAACTTAATTTTACTTCAGGTGACTTAACAATATTTTATAAACAGTTTATCACAAACTTTAGCTGCTACATACAAGTTGCTACATTGATAAATGTATATGCAACAATTTGTGTGCTTTTTAAAATTTTACCGTTAGGTATTCATGCAACAGTCCTACACAATTTTAATTATAAAGGACTTTTATAATTAATAATTTAAAATAATAACAACACACTATAAAATACTATTTATTTACAACTACTGAAAGTATTGACATTAAGTAGAAAAAAAACAAGTTTTCCCAGCATCCCAGCTAAGGTCATTCCAGATTAGCTAATAATCAGCTAACTTCAGGACACATACAGAAATCCAAGTGAGAAAATTTTAACCAAATGCTGTCTAATTAGTTGACCCACACTGATCCAGAAGATTCTTCTTTATTTGGGAGGAAGTTTGTTATATAGCAGAACTGTAGCAGCAGATAAATGCATACCCCAAAATAGGTTATTAAAATATTTGGCATAATCAGTTTGAAGGATACATCTTCCATTCCCTATTTTGTTAGACACCTGAAATTTCTATCAAAACAAACTTTATTCAATTGTAAGTCATACAAAGTTTATAGAAATCATAGTATATGAATTCTTTGAAGAAAATCCTTACATGTCTAACTTATCATGACCATTAATCAAGACACGGCATCAATATGCATTCCTCTGACTCTGAGAATTCTATGGATAGTCAACAAATAACTCCTTTATATTAATGACTAACTATGTGGTTTGATCTGGGAGCTCATGATCTCAATCTTTAAAATACCAAATGCAAAGAGAAAACGATTTTAATGATTATTTTCAATTTTCCAATTATATTTATGGATGAGGACTCAATAACATAGTTAAGTTAAGCCATAACTCTATTTACTTTTGAAACACATTTGTACCTTTTAGGGTTTGTCTAAGATAGCCCTGTGTTACACATTCACCTGAAAAACACACCTCTGAACTGCAAGATCTTTATCTATGACAGAACCTTTGAACACTTTGCACTAATATAGCCATTACCAAGCATTAGTATACATGGTTAGCTAATGTTTTATTAATACTATCTGTTGTAGCCAGTAAAATTTGTTTCAGAGGCTTTTACAACAAGCTTATATACACAAAAATTTGGTAAATGACATTAAAAAATTCCTGAGATGGCTCTTTCCCCTACTCAGAATTGGCCTTTGTAATTAGTAAAAATATTAAAAACTCTTGATTTTATACTTCATATGTTTCCCCCCAAAAAATCTCAAACTCAGAAAATGGATCCAAATTACAGTCAGGAATTAAGCAGGTTGATTTCTCCTCACCTGCATTTCTAACTCATCAGCATGTTCTATCAATTATATATAACAATTATACAAATTATTTTTCAAAGACAAAACACTTCAGTTATTCTATATCCTACACCCGAACAGTGCTCTTTCCTGTTTAATTTCTTAATTTAAGTTCTTAATTTCTTCAATGCATTAGGTTCTTGTCATTTTATCCATTCACCATATTTTGGTTAATGTACTACATATAAAAATTTCCATCCTGAGGTCATTTTAAGATTTTCAAAAAGTTTTAAATATAGTTCAATTATTCCCATATTCTCAAATTTACTGTGTTGCTATTTTATCACACTTGCTTCATTTCACTCTATAAATACATCCATATCTCTATCAATCATTTATTTTCTAGGAGTCTGAGAGTTGCAGTCCAACTTAAATCTTGGACCACCGAATCCCAGAGTATCCACACACCAATTACTTGCTAAGTATTGGGAGGTTCTAAGCATAATGGATTTTATTTGTTTTCTAAGTAATTCTTAGCTTATAATTTAGCATTCACTTTTTTTTTAACTTGGTGTTCTATCAGAGCAGATTTACCAGATGTGAAATTCTGCAAGAGGAAGTTGTAATTCACTGGGTGACTCTATTTTGGAGGAAAACAAAAAGTCAAAAACTTTTTGTAAAAAGACACACATACCTAGCAATGCGGACAGTTTACTCTCAGCTCAGTTCCTGGGGTCGCTTTCAGTGATGCTTATGGAATCACCCGGTAGTACCAGGAGTCAAACCCAGGCCTCTTGAATACAAAGTATGTCCCCCAGACATTTGAAACATCTCCCTTGTCCAAATATCCCTGGTTAAAAGGGATATTTGGAATTTATATTTGATTTTTCTTAAATTCCTAACACACACACACACACATATATAAAATTGCAGTTGTTTGTTTTGGATGACTTACTATAATCAGCTGGAAAGGAGGCATCCTAATTAGAATTAATGTTTGGAAACCAAAACTTAGTAGACCATCATTTTCCCACATCCAGCGTGTGTTCTTGAAATTTAATCTTCAGAATGTAGTAGAATCCCCATTTGTTGGGGAAAGAAACACCCCGAGATGCTCAAGACTTACTCCTGACTCCATGTTTAGGGAACATTTTAATTTCACTTTTCATATACAAGGTGTTTTGTTTGTTTTTAATGCTCTGTTATTCTACAAAGAGAAACAATACTGTTAACTATTCTGGAAATAAATGAGAACATAACATAAATATTAGGAAAATATAAAACCTACAATTTCTGTTTAATTTAAGGAGAAAAATGGGGGAAGGAGACTCCAGTGTCAAGAATATAGTAGATTGTTCCCTATAATTGAAAGATTAATTGTTGAACTCCATTGTAGCAGAAATCTATTAATAAGACATCAGATTTGAACTTCTGTGTCCAATGATAAATTTATACGTTACACAAAAATCTTCCAAAGGTGGGAGAAAGTTTTCTAGAAGACTTAGAAAGCAACAAAAATACCCTATTAGTTTGTCTGATGACCACACTGATCTAATCGTTTATGAATGATCCAAGGTGTATGAATTCAACCAATACTGAATAAGGAAATTTTGTAAAGCCTTCAAAATAGTGTTTTAAGGAACCTTGGGATTTTTGATCTAATTCATATCACAATGAGTAGATAATTTTCCTTTCTGTATAATGGCTCCTGATTTGCTTCTAAAACAAAATATCTGATTATTGAGTCATTTTTGAACTAGGAATCTTTAGCTATATAATTCGTGAAACCTGAAACACTTCAAGCAGAGATTCATAGGCTTTATAGGCCACAGAAATAAAGCATTATCTAAATAAATTGGTCACCAAGAACACAAAGCACAGAAATGTTATATATTTATGGATATGCTTAATATAATCTTGTTCAGTGAAGAATGAACTCACTAACCTGTTCCTAAAATAAAATTTTCCCATTAGAAAGGTAAAACATTTCTAAAATAAATTTCAGTAGACACTAGGCTTCATTAATAATATTTATTTTAAAGATCACTTTTTATTGTAACAAATATAAATTCCTCAATGTTTTACAAATTGTCAAAAATGCTTTGAGTACAAAATAATGCATTAGTAAAATGAAAATCATGTCATATTATTTGGTACATACTTAATACTGTCAACATGCACAATAGATACCAGAAAAGCTCATGCATTATTGGAAGAGAGAAGAAATAAGGTACAACTGCTGTTTTAATTGATTATAAATTCATTGCTTCGGTAAGCTTTCTTTCTTCAGGAATACCATTTACCTATAATATGTAAGAATGAATATGGGCATGTGTTAGTTTAAATAATTTAAAGTAATTATGATGCATTATTTTTATGTATTTGTTTTTGTTGCGGTTTTTTAAAAAACAGAAAATTCTAATGTAGTACTTTCCTTCTTGTACCAGAACTATGAAGTTTCATATTTCTCAAAAGACATGACCTGCAAATTCCTCCCACAATAAACAAAATGAATGAAATTGACTGCAGGATATACGACTATATCTTTTAATCATGGTTTTTAAGAAAATACCATTTGGATTAGAAGGGCAAAGAAAATGAGAGAACCTGAAAGGGCATCTAACCTAATAGCTTGGGCCTAGTCCAAAAGTTAGTGCTATTATCAACCTTTAACTGCTTTATTACCCTGCAAGTGCTTAAATCCAGGATTACAATGCCAGCAGCTAGTTCATTTCTTAAATTTCTTATGAATATTTCAAAGAAAACAACGAAATTAAATTTAAAAATATAGGTTCCTTTGACAAAGTCTGACTAAATTACATTCCTAAAAAAGCTGTGTTTTTAAATACTTGGAAAAGGCAAATTATTTCATGATAATCATGCATACATAATGTTGCCTCCTTGTGGCAGTAATTAGGATGAAGGAACAGAAAAGTTCTTGTTAATCCATGAAACTACATAGATAGCACTGACTCCATTATTGTGAAGATATAAAAATAATTTTGAAACTGAGGAAAAAATTTTCATTCAAATGAACAGAACGGGAATAAGGAGAGTAAAGAGCCCATTTAACATTTCCCTCCAGGAGCTAAAACTATATTTACTTTCACATTTCTCAGATTCAGAATCATAATAATCTATTAAGGTTATAAAAATGCTACGGTGGGGTGGTCACTTTCTTTCCCTTTAGCGCTTTGAGACTTTGGGGATACACCAAAATTAGCACAACAAGAAAACAAAGGAGAGGTGATAGTGTACTTTCACCAATATACTTCAGATTACAAGAGAAAGAGAGAAAGAGAGAAAGAAAACAGGAAGATAATGAGCTACAGAGTTAAATGAAAAAAAGATCAAAGCTTCCTTGACTCAAAATATTAGTTCCCCAAAAACTGTGTTAGTAAAATAATTTAGAAAATTAGATTGAAGAACCTAAAACTCCTCTAAGGATACTTTTTGGCTCTTATCACAATTGCTAAAGCATAAATTGTCTGTCCTATATCTGAAAGTGCTGCCTAATGCAAAACTGTAGTATGCTAATAAGTCTTATTGCTAAAACATATACAACTATCAAATAAATCTCCTTAATATCCACTTAGATTTCCTTAATTCCCCTAGTGGGAGATATCTGTATTCTTAAAACATGCAAAAAATGTTTACTACTTTTCTAAAAATTGTCTTCATGCCAGAAATAACTACTGAAGGTCAACTTAAGAGAGATGAAAGTCTATGGAATTAATGAAGAAAAGATTCCAGCATTTCCACTGCAGAAACACTTACAATTTTTTAAACGAAAATTCATGACATTAGTTGTAGAAGGGCTCTATCTATCTCTTTGCCCTTTATAAGTAACACATACTTATAACAAAGTTTGTTCCTTCATCAATCTCCTGAATGCTTACACAGTAGCACCACCACATCAATATATTGAACAGTCTTGTTGAAACACGTTAGCATTTAATTAAAACGAGCAATCAAAATTGTGGCAGAAAATTCTGATAAATGTTATCTCATAATTAAAATCTGATAAACAACTTCATTATACTTGCCTCAAATCTTTGAAAAGTTGTCAAACGAAAATCTCCTTATATTCCCGAAAGCATTAAGAGAAAATAATTTTTCAATGAGAACATCTAATACATTTCTGTATGTGCCTGAAGTTTTTCAGAGACTTACTAAATAGCTTCCCTACAACAATGCTACTATTCATACTTAGAATTCCACCTACAACTTACAGTTTTTAAACTGAGTTTCTAGAAGAACTACAAAGGCATTACTGGTTGCCTGGCAATTAGAACTAGGAATCAGCCACTAATTAGAAAACAATTATGAGTAAGTTATTACTCAGTATCAAGATGAATGAAGTAATTAGCTGTGGAAGTTTGTTAGGAACACCTGGAATAAATAAACTTAAAGAAAGAATTAGGGAAATACAATAATACATGGGAAGAATTATCAGCCATCTTGTTGTCACTGGTCATAACAGCTATTGAAAGCAACATTAAACCAGGCCAACCATTTCTCATTTACCTCCCTGAAGCCTCAGTGATTAGTCACAATGGTTTACTTTTGTAAGAGTCAGTTTCAAGCTGCTTACTTACTGAGACAAATCCTGGATGCATCCAAGCTAAGAATCTTTCATACCAAGAGGAAGAATAGGAGGAACGAAGGTTGAAGTAAGGGGATTTTATTCAGACTCCCTTAATTAGACAGGACCTCCAGGGGTGCTTTTGCTCTAAGATCTTTTACCTTTGTTTATGACTCTGATGCCAATCTATGCAATAATAAGCTATTATTCTTAAATTCTGTGAATTAGGAATAGGACAACTGTCTTCCCTTTCTTGGTCGAGATAAAATTTCATAAATAATATGAAACTAAAACTATCATTCTAGTTTTTTAGAGTCATCCATAAGTATCAATTTACTTTTAGTACTCACCTGTAGTCTGCTGTTGGGGAATCTGAGTCTGATGTGGCAAGTTCCTAGAAAGGATTAACATTCTGTTTTTTAACATACATGTAAACGGAATGCAGAATGCAGACATACTGCAATGACACATTTCTGACTAGAAATGTCCCCAGAAATCATCTAATCTGGCACAGTTACTCCACAATCCTCATGAATTTATGAATGGGGAACTGAGGTCTAAGTATATAAATAACAGCAATAATGAAAACCTCATAGAATTTCTACTTCATACAATAATTGTACATCAGCATTCTCCAACTGTCAGTTCACGAACTGACACCTGCAATTGTAAACAAGTTGAAAAACACTTCTTTCAGTCCGATGAGAGTCACTGGTTTGGAGTGCATGGTTTCCATGCAGAAGTCCCGGGTTCAATTCCTAGTACCAAATAAAGTTTTGAGCACTGCAGGGAGTGATGCAGCAAACACACGAGGAAGGAAGGAAGGAAGGAAGGAAGGAAGGAAGGAAGGAAGGAAGGAAGGAAGGAAGGAAGGAAGGAAGGAAGGAAGGAAGGAAGGAAGGAAGGAAGGAAAAAACAAAACACTGTGCTAAAAAACCTCACAAAAATCCTAGGACATAGAATTAAAAGAAAAATACCCCCTCACCAACAGGGGCGTTGGGTGGGGGTGGGACAGGCATACATTAGGTCACACAGCTAGAGGTGATAAAAAATACGTGAGCTTGGGGCTTCCCTCTCCTTTAGTTTCTGTATCCAATACTTGAGAACTTTTGATGATTCAGTTCCTTTGAATTTGTCTCTTCATCCCCATCAGCATTACTAACCCCCCATTGCTGATGCCATCACCATTTTTTTACTGGATCTTTTCAATTAATCTGAATTAATCTTTTATCCCCTTCTTTTGCTCCAGAATAATACATTCTAAACATTCTAAACATTGCTGTTAGATGGTCTTGTAAAATATACATCTGATTATGTTGGGCAAATAACCATCACTTTGATATTTGCTTATACCTACCTGCAAATTAAGTTCAGGTTTCTCAGTGTGGCCTAGACTGTAGCTTCTGCAACTGACTTTAGAAAATGATTTTAAAGTAAATGTATAATTTATTATAAATAATTTTTATTTATACACCTATTTTATATACCTACATATATATATGTGTCACATAAAAATATCTCAGGTGAAAATGGATGAAGAGTGAGAAAAGTTTCAGAAAGCTGGCACAGAAATCCATCCACACACCTGATTTCTGAAGTCTTCCTGGCTGCTTCAAACAGCAATTAACCATCATGGCTATGGTCATCTACTGCATGCATCCAGCTCTCTTAAGTTCTTTCTAAGAACCCAAAGTCTGCTACAGTGGACACTTATTGCCCAGCGGCAATAAGTCTTGTGGATTTAAAAAAATCCCACAAGAAGTAAATTTAAAAATATTTAGTTAAAAAAAATCTCAATACCAATTATTCTATTCCTCCCACTCTTTAAATAATGAAATAACACACACACAATTAGGTTATTTTTAATGTAAATTTTTCATATATATGCCCTTGTGAGATTATTATTCGTATAACTTTTAAGTTTTCAAAAGTGCTTTAACAATAAGAACATAGAACCATATTCCCAGCATAATCTTGCAACAAATAATTTTTGAATGAGCACATGTAAAGAGTAAAGATACTAAGAAAGATTCACATGTCTATGAATTCTAAAATCATGTAGCTTCAAAATTTTGATAAGAAAATTAGTTTACAAAATGTACAACTCAGACCCTCTGAAAGAAATTTTAGGAAACAGCAGCCTTTGCTACCGAATAAGACTTGATCCAAGTGTGGAATTTTTTAGGTTGTTTTGTTTCTTTTCAGCAATGGAATTCGGTTAATTGAAATCCTAAGCAGAATTATTTGAGCTACAAAAGAGATAAATGCAAGGTTGCCCCCGCTGAAACAGGAGAGCCAGGAATTTTAACTGCTTTGTTTTCTTTGCCCCACACACTGCTGGGGCCCCTAAGGAATTTCTAAGAAACACCCAAGAAACATATTGGTTGAAATCATTTCATTCAGGCAAATAATATGTTTCAAATACAATTTCCAGTGTGGAAAACAAGTATATGCTTGTTAAATACTGCTTAAATTTAATCTATAGTAGTATTACTGGTTTAAGTGAGTTTTTAAAAGAGTCTCAGTCCTATATAAAATACACTATTTCAAGAAATAAAATCAATTCTAATTCAATCTGGGGAAGATACTTAATAATTCATCTCAATAATTACATTTATTTTTTTGCTAGTCTACTCTCGCTCCACTTAAGAATAAGGATAGTTTCACTTTTCCTTGTGTGGTTTCAGGACTCATTTCTTTTTGTTTGTTTATTCTCTCAGTATGTCACATAACACATTTTAATGGTTTTGGTCTTTAAATTAAAAAGACTGATTTATAAACCACCCAAAGAAAATGCAGTTTCATAGGTATAGGTATGAGTTTTAATTATTCAGGTATAACTAATTTATTTCTGTTCTACATTAGTACCTAGTATAGCAAATCTGATGTACTACACACAAACACTTGCTCCATACATCTACACATATTGACAAAATTAAAATACCAAATGTATCCTACATCAAGGATACCATAGACTGAAAATCCATATCTTATGAGATGGTTTGCACCTCTTTCTTTTGTTTGGCTAGCCCAACTTAGCCTTTCATGCAACACAGTTTGAAACTACTGTTTTCAGTAAACCCACTATTTGTCCTTTCTTCTGTAGTTTGTTTTATCCTATTTCGCCAGACTGCTACATTTTTTAAATAGAAGTGGCTATAATTGGCAAGGTTGGAAGAGATATAGTTGGTGGAGAAAGTGTCATGCACAAACTAGAACAAATTTGGAGAAATATGATTAAATGAGTAAATTTGAATGCTCTACATGCACGTCTCGCAACTTCAAATGAAAGTTACATGAGGTATATAAGAGTGCTTATGTGTGCACAAAAATGCCCAACTAAAACTATATGGAGAGTCAATTTCCTTAGAAAATTCAAATTTATACATAGAGCTATTTTTGTGGTTACATAAAGTTGTAACTACATGTAAGCATGTGAGTGCTAATAATATATCTATTATGGGTATATAAATATATTAGCACCCATCCATTGAAGTATATTTCATTTAAGAATTGAAAGAAGGTACCTCCTAAGTGCGCTGCTCTGGGCATACTACTAAGTCTACTATTATTACAAAGCAGAGAATAGGGATTTGCGTACACCTAACTCAGGTTCCATCCCTTGCACCAAATGGTATCCTGAATGTTGCTAATATAGCTCTGTAGTCTACCAAGCATCACTAGGGAGGCTATAGTGGGTCCCCCAAAATTAGAGAGTAGCACCACATTCCTGGCTCTAGAACTAAACTGCCAGCAGAGTTGGTCAGCAGTACTGCTGTGGCATATGAAACTTCTGAGAAATGACTGGGAGTTCCCTGCCACCAACATAGAGTAGAGGTGGAGTAAAAGAAAATGCAAGCACGTCCATGGTTAGTGAAAAGAGGATGTTAAAGACAAAACCACAGAGGAGGGTGGGAGCTGACTCCAATAGAGTCCTATAATCTTCAGAGCAGAGATCTTTATAAACTCGTTAAACTACTTAGAATAATTAAGTTATTAATGAACTAGCTGAAAGATTATATGTAAACTATATTATTCAGAAAAAGGTTTAAGAAAACCGTAATTCTCTAAATAATCAGCATTAATTATTTTCTACTTTACTAACATTAATTACATGCATTTAAATAGAAAATTATGCAAATTTCACAAACTTCATTCTTTAAGAAAACAAAAGTAATAACCTGCAAATTAATAAGTGGTTTGGAGAGAGAACACTGTTTTTATTTGCACAATAATTTTAAGGCAATTTGACATCTTTGGTTATCCTACAGAGTAATTCCATCAGTAAGGTTGATGATTATCAATCCATTATATTCCTAAAGTGCTTTGCAAAACTCCACAAAATCTATGTACCTTAATTTAACATAAATGATATTGGTTAATTAATGAAATCCAAAAAAACTCCTCTTCTGAAATAGTATAATTTTATAATAATAAAGTCACTGTGACTGTCACTGTCATCCCATTGTTCATCGACTTGCTCAAGTGGGCATCAGTAACATCTCCATTGTGAGACTTATTGTTACTGTTTTTGGCATATTGAATATGCCACGGGTAGCTTGCCAGGCTCTGCCATGCAGGTGAGATACTCTCGGTAGCCTGCTGGGCTCTCCGAGAGATAAGGAGGAATTGAACCCGGGTCAGCCGCGTACAAGGCAAACGCCCCACCTGCATAATATCCAAACATTTCAACAAAATTCATAATTTTCAAACCTTGAGTTTTCTATTTTTTATATATAGATGCCACCCCCACTTTTATTAGAGAATGATTTGCATAAAAGAAGAAAAACAGAAAATCACTATGATTTAAATTTTTAAAGCCTATGTTATTTTTAAAATGCTTATTTTATTTCAATTTTTGGACCACATCTGGAGTACTCAGGGCTTAGTCATGGCTCTACTTAGAAATCAATCCTAGAAGGGCTCAGGGGACCATACTGGGTGCCAAGGATTGAACCCAGGTCAGATGTGTACGAGGCAAGTACTTAGCTGATGTACTATTTCTAAAATTCACTTTCTTTATTTTTCCCTGCTTGAGCAAAGCCAAAATGCAAGACTTTAAATAGAAACACAGTTTTAAACTGAAGCAGGACAAAACTATGGAACCAATTTTATCAATGAAAAGTTGCATCTATAATTTTTATGTACACTTACTAAATTCTTTTAAAAAGTCAATGCCTCAGAAATATCTTTTGCAAAGTAACACTTTTTGTCAATGGTTGTGTCAACTGGAGACACACAACAAGAAGGATTAACTTTTAAAAAAAATATTGAATCACCATGAGATAGTTACAAACTTTCATGATCAAGTTTTAGTCATACAATGATTGAGCACCCCTCCCTCCACCAGTACACATTTTCTACCACCAATGTTCCAAGTATCCCTCCCAACACCTCCACCCCACCTTACCCCCTACTTTTATGACAGGCACCTTCCTTTTTCACACTCTAATGTTCATAAACACTCCTTTTACACTTTCTTTAACATATATTTCAAAAGGAATTAGAAATATATTTTTTAAAATTCTATAGGTTCCAGGCCTTGCGCCAGGCTGATTTCACCAGGCTGCCTCAGACAGGAGCAGGTGTCAACCTGGTGGCCGCATATCTCCAGAACCCAATGAAAAACCCCTGTATATGGGACCAGTGACTGCAAACCCCAGAGCTCAAGGGATTGAGACGGGCCACTCCTTCCCATCTCCCTGCCCTTTAGGGTCCTGGCTGTCTCACCCACGAACTGCCTCCATTTAAGTGCACTACATCCAAAAAGCAGTATTGAGATCCAAGATCCAGAGACTCACAAATGAACCTCAGAACTGAGCATCTCTCTGCAGAGATGTCTCTGCACCACAATTATTTAAAAATTTAGAATTCCAGGCCACAAAAGCAGCCATGCAACATCTCATAACACACAATACAAAACATATTATCTAACTTCAGCCTGTGGGGCAGGCTTGAGTGGTGGTGGAAAAATTCAAAATAATGCTGGGAAGGTATAATGGTGGTGGGATCGGTGTTGAAATGTTGAATGTAATTAATTATTGTGAACAGCTTTATGAAAATTAGAATTTGAAAAATGCTATAGGGATGATTATGAGTAACTCCTCCTCCTTTACCTTATCATCCTCAACAGAAATATTAGAAATTTCAATTTAACTTCCCCAGAATCCTAAAACCTAAGTCCTTCAAGTTTTTGAATCAGGTACTATCATTCTTTTTGCCTACGTCAGTATAACACCTCCATCCATATTCCTAGAAGTAGGACCTTAAGATTTGTGATATATAAGTGGAACTAGTGTGTGTAGCCTGACACTTCGTCTGGGATCATCTAGACCAGATTATTGCTCAATACTACTTTTTGGATGTAAAATTCTGACTTGAAATTTATTTTTTAAAAGAAATTGCAGCACTATAGCACTGTCATCCTATTGTTCATCGATTTGCTTGAGCGGGCACCAGTAATCTCTCCATTGTGAGACTTGTTGTCACTGTTTTGGCATATAGAATACGCCATGGGTAGTTTGTCAGGCTCTACCATGCAGGCGGGATACTCTAGGTAGCTTGCTGGGCTCTCCGAGAGGGATGGAGGAATCGAACCCGGGTCAGCTGCATGCAAGGCAAATGCCCTACCCCACTGTGCTATCACACTGAGGTTTATTTTTGAAAACTATCTGTCAAATCTGTATTCTATTTGTAAGTCTTTGGATAGAAACTAATACCTAATCATGACAGCGATTGTTTAAGCAAAGCAACTGTACTTTGAGGAATTACTTTAGAGTATAACTTCCACATGTAATCAGGAACTTACTACAAAGAAAAAAAACTCTCCTTATTATCTGCAAAAACACAACTATGGAAAAGAAAATGGGAGCAGGATGAGATATTCTTCAGCACACCTAGCCAGTGCTCTCGTGACTGTCAAGGTGATAGAATGGTCTAAGAAAAAAATCCCAGGGGCTGGAGTGATAGTACAGCGGGTAGGGACTTTGTCTTGCACAGAGCTGACCCAGGCTTGGTCCCTGGCATTCCACTGGTCCCCAGGAGCAGTGCCAGGAGTAATTCCTGAGTGCAGGGCCAAGAGTAACCCCTGAGAATCAGCAGGTGTGACCCAAAGAGCCCAAAAAAAAAATCCCATTAACTGTACTGTTAATCACAGTAACTCAATGAAGATTTTTAAACTCTTTTAACAGAAAGTAACCACCCCAGACTAGAAGAGATTTAAGAGATTTGTTGATTATTTTTGTCCTGGTCATAGTCCTGGAAAAGGAAAATGACATCAGTGGGCATAATAAGTTATGTTAAATCTAAAAGAATCTAAACTTTTTAATTAGTTAACTATCTAAAAAGAACAAAAAGCAAAAGTGCCTGCAATCTGGATAATCATCAATACTAATGTTCATTTCCAGGTTGTGACACATATATAACAGTGTTTTAAGACATTAACAATGGAGATTCTGGCTTAGAGATACCTGGGACCTCTGTGTTATATTTGCAACTTCTCTGTACCTCCATAATCTTGAAACTACAGTTTATAAAACCACAAAATATACGCAAAAGTTTCATTTAATTTACATTTTCGTGCTATGTGGTTATTTCAGTAGTCAGTTTTTAGTCCCTGTAATCTGAAAAGTATAAGGAATATTGTACACATGAAATCCTTCCTTTCTGAGCTTGTGTTGTATTTCCTCATCAGGAACTGGTTATCATTTGCACTATCTGCTCAATCATCTTGCCTGTCACCTAGATCAGATATCTTTCTGAGGTCCATTACCACAGACTTGGATAGATAATGCAGTAATCTGGTTTCAGTTATTAGACTTAATTTAACTTTACCTCAATTTTATCATCTGTAAATGATAAAGTATGCCTTTAATATCTAATTTTGGTACCCATCTCAAACCCTATGAAATTTTATTCCAAAAATAAAATACAGTTATATCAGTGAAAAACAATCAGGGAAGTCCTCCATTACATAACTGCTATAAGTTTTCTTTGTTTCTGAGATGGATCAAGTTACTCAAATGACTGGAACTGGTTTCCATGCAATTTTGGTGGAAAGTGTTGAATGTTCTTGAGTCTTAACTCAGAAGCCAAACGTCCAGCCATTTAACTTATCTGAAAATTTCTGGTGCTTAAATTTGACAAATAAATATGAATGAATGTAAAGCTACCCAAATTGTTTATGAATCATAAGTTCAGCACTAGTACGATAAGTAAATAAGCAGGGATAAAATGCATGCCCTTTTAGTAAGGGTTAATTAATAAATACCAGGGAGCAACATTTAAGTATGTAGCTGCTTATTAAGGAATATAATACTTCATCAAATAGAATACCTCATTTTAATGTTGAGAATTCAGTTCAATTCAAATGCCAAAAATATTTATGTATACTTGGTGCTGAAATGAAATTTCAAAAATACTGCTCTGCTTTAAAGGTAAGAAGCAAAAACCAGATTTGTATAAAGGACAACTGTGACAAACCTGATACAATAAATTCCCTATTATCTGACATGGTTGGAAAATGAGGTTAATCACATATTCTGGCTTATAGAGAGTTACCATAGAGACCATGCACATATTATCCATTTCCAAGAATAAAAGAAAGATAATGCACACTCAACACAGAACTACACTGAATGTAATTTAATTTCCCTCTGATGAGTCAGACGCACTTGATGATCTTCCAGTGCCTCAGAATAATCACTGTGAGCATCATCAATTATCTATGTACCCTATTTATATAGAAGTGCTAGTTAATGGAGTTTTTCCATTAGCAGAAATCTGAATAATATGGAGGCTTTCTGGACTTAAAAATACATAGTCAAATCATTGCAAGTTTAAAAAAATAACCTGTATCTGATCAACATAGCGGCTACGACAGCTAATCAATAACAATGACAGTCTTGAGTTATGGAAGGATAAGGGAGATGCAATTTGTTATAAACCAGGTCACTGTCACTGTCAACCCCGTTGCTCATCGATTTGCTCGAGCGGGCACAAGTAACGTCTCCATTGTCAGACTTGTTGTTACTGGTTTTGGCATATTGAATATGCCGTGAGTAGCTTACCAGGCTCTGCCATGCGGATGGGATATTCTTGGTAGCTTACTGGGCTCTCTGAGAGGGGCAGAGGAATCGAACCCAGGTCAGCCACTTGCAAGGCAAAAGCCCTACCAGTTGAGCTATTGCTCCAGCCCATAAACCAGGTATGAAATTTTATTTTGCTTGTATGTATGTGGAAACACTGCAAAATCTTAACCACTCAGAATTTTTCCCTCTACAGGTAGCTCTTTACTTATTAAAAAAAATAAGTGTTCTTATTCTTGATGTATAGTAGAAAGCACATTTTAAAATTACCACACCTTTTCCCTCTCCATGAAAGTTCACTAGAAATAATAGAATTTTGCTGATTTACAAACTATTCATGTCCTCAAGACATTATAACAAGTATTTCTCTATTATAAAATTGATAGCATTCTGGGGTATGGGATAGGAACTTGGGAACACTGGTGGAGAGAAATTGACATTCGTGGTGGAATTGGTGCTAGAGTGTTATATGCCTGAAACTTGACTTTTTATAACTGTAAATAATGGTTTTTTTTTTAACAAAATAAAACTTTTGGAAAAAATGAAATTAAATATAATTGGTAACATTGCTATTTTGCCAATAGAAGCATTTTCCAGTGTTCTTTAAAGACTTATCTCTGAAAATACAAATTCTAGTGTTCACTATAATGTGGCATATTCAAAAGTTGATTTCTTTTATTAAGGTAATACTTTACAACAGAGTTTTAGAATAGCTTCACAGCTCTTCAAATATGTATGCTAGTGTATCACATTCGCCACCAAACTAGCAATATTTCTCCACTACAGTCCATTAGACAGACATAGCTGTTAATTTATAATAAAAATTAACTAAAACCACTATAATTTTTAAAATGAAATATCATTTAAATTAAAAATATTTAAGAATTACTTCTGATCATTTCCCAGGGATTTACAACGCATGTCAACATACAAAAAGCTGAGAACTCTTGTGGTTTAAGCAAACAAAATTCTTTAAGACTAATTTACCATTTTTTTTCTTGAAACTATCAGCATTCTCTTAGCACTCTTGTACAAGGGATAAAAGAAATAATAATATTAAAGAATTCTTTACATTATGAATATAAATTATAAGGCTATTCATAATTTTTACCTAAAATATGCAGGAGAGATTGCTAAATTGTGTGCAATTACAATACTTGAAATTTGACTAATTTATCTAATCGTAGTAAAGTGGGTTTTATGATGACCCACTAATATTAAAGGCCAGAGAAATCAATCCCTTCCATTCAATACAACTAAATTTTGTGAAACTTATTATGTATGTCCTGAACAGAATATTAATGTTTCTCAAATGCAAATTTTTAAATGCAATTTTCCTCATTAATATTACCTGAATCAATTACTCACATACACACAAACACATATCTTAGCCAATTCAATACAAAATACATGATTATATTAGAGGACTTTGGAGAAAATATTATGCATTTGTATTTCCTAAGATCTTATACAAATTTGTCAAGTCTATCTAGAATATACTCATTAAAGAATTAGTGTTTAATCTTAAAATTATCACCTTTATATTACTAGGTTACAAAATAAGCACTTGAAATAGCACTATATAGACTGTAAAGATAAAATTCTACATTTTTAATGACACGGAAGAACCTAGTGGGTATTATGCTTAGTATAATACTTAGATCAGATAAAGACAAATTCCACATGATTCTACTAATATGTGGTATATAGAGAAAACAATTGATTAAATAAACATAAATGCTGAGACTACAAATAAGTGGATAAATATTAATTTATAACCCAAATTATTAACTACTCTTTTTGATACATAAGCATCTCTCTCTCTCTCTCTCTCTCTCTCTCACACACACACACACACACACACAAACACACACACAAACCCCTAAAAACCTTTTTTCCTAAGATAAAATTTTTAAATAGATGTTTCTGTTTTAAAATTCTATAATATAGGTTATCAGCAGCAGGTCACTTCAACAATAGTTATAAAATCAGTTTGCTTTTTTGTTTGTTCTTGGGCCACACCTGAAAATAGAATATTGTTTTTTTACACAGAGCCGTGATATTACTCTGGGTTACTCTGAGGGGTGACTCTGAATTATTCCTGGTGTCCTAGGGAGACTGTAAGGGATGCTGGGGATCGAACTCTGATCAGCTGCATGCAATGCAAACGCTCCACCCACTGTATTATCACTCTGTCCTCAAATTTGTCATGCTTTAGGTAGAATATGCATGTCTTTTCACAATTAACTCATTTTGAGGAAACATATATTAGTTTACTAGCAGTTTCAGTTTCTTAAATATTAATGGAAATGTCACTGCATTTGGATAAGTGAGGAAAAACAAAAGCACTTCCTGAAAATAATTCTATGTATTTGGGTCAACCCAGTGGGGCTGGAAGCTATACAATCTGTGGCCTTTTGGTATTTTCTTTCTTTTCATAAACAAACAACAGAAATGACAGCTCTGATCTTTATAGTCACTAAGTATGTATATCACGCATATTTATAATTATGGTTCAAGTGGATACTTACTGCTGTGTTTGCATCAATGGCATATTAGTGCTTTCATAATTGTCTGTGTGTAGAGGAGGTATTATTTCCCCAGTTACAGGGTGAAACACAGGGAGTGTTGACAGGGGCCAGGCTATCTCTCTGTTCTTGGACATGTCACGAAGCTCTTTGGTAGATTTCTGAATAGCACTGTGGTGTACCAGTTGGATGCTATATCAAAAAGAAAACAACATATATTTAAAATCATATATTAGTCTGATGAATGATCTACCTGAAAAGTTGCAAAATATTTTAATTTTTTAAAATAAAGTATTATTATGCTTTGGGTATTCTACAATCTCAGAAAGAGGCACATGTTACATACTTTATTTGAGAGTAAAACTAAACTGATATTATAAGTTTTGATAGAGATGAAGTTCTCATTAAACTAAGCTATAAGGAACTGTGTTAATATTATAGCTCTATGTAAAAAATAATATTCTATTTAATTTGTATGATTAAGATAAAACTACCATAGCTTTTATACTGTTGCTTCTGGTGGGGCATTTATAAATACTCACAGAAGGTTCATTTTATGGTAGGTTATTACTGTAGATTCAGGAAAACTTGTATGAAAGGTCTTTTCAGCTGTTCTCTGGTTTACAGAAATGTAGATTGGGAAATCATAATATAAGTGGCAAGTTAATATTCTGAGTCTGAAATATTTTAGGTTTAATTTTTATCTACAGAACCTTAGTTTTCAAACTTTTTAATTTTAATTTCTAGCCCTCCTTAATAACTCTATTTAGAAAGCAGCTTTCACGTTTATGAAATAAACTATGAAAGATGATAAAATTAAAAAATAAAAGCATGATGCACATGGATGGAGCATGATGAGCAAATGAGAAGTGAAAAAAATGATAAAGAAAATAACAGGAAAGAAGACACTTACTCTGGTGTTTGCATGTTTCTCTTTTCCCTAGAAACAAAACAAAATTTGTGAATTAAATAATAGCATTGATATTTGGAACATTAAAACTTTATGCTCATGGAATATTGTATGATGTGGAAATGCTGACTTTGTTACTATTAAATGCAACCAGGCAGCATTTGCCACCAGGTTTATGACATTACTTGGATGAATACACATACGGAGATGGAATACTGATGAGAAACATACAGAAAAATAAAAAAGGTGGAGATTAAGAATCAAGCTCTTAGAAATAAACTCTATGACATAATGAAATTGAGCTACATGTAAAAATGGAATAATTTGTTACTTGCTGCTTTATTAAATTTTTTATCCTTTATTACCCTGACTTCCAGATAATTTTGGGAGATTATTTTAATTGACATAGATGACCTGAAAGTACTATTAAAGGAAGACTTTATTACTGAGATGAAACCTTTATTTTCATTTAATTTACTTTTAAGATTCTCCTATATTTGTATGTATATTTAAATTGTATCACGTGGTGTGGCAGCAGAATTAAAAAATATATTCTTTCCCTCATTTCTGATCAAAGTAAAGAGTTTTGTTTTTTAATTTACAGTGCAATTACCATATCAATAGATTCTGCGGACTCAGCTGAAACAGAATGGACTTGCATAACTATCTAGCCCGCTATTCTTGGGACTGTTTTGCCAGCATGAATTTAAAACTAGTCTTAATAACTTTTTAATAAAGTGACTATATTCCCTAATTTGATTTACTATATTCAAAACTATTCATTTAAGGGAAATAAAGTACTATAGTTTGACATGAAGATAAACAATCTCAATTCATTTATAAAGTATTTTATGAGCTAAATGAAACTTGGCTTTTAATGGAATCTTATTTGTTGTTATCTTAGTAGTTTCTATAATTTTTTATTAGTGTTTTAAAGTACTCACACTCCTTCCCGTCGGCAGCACATGATATAAGCAAGTATTAGAAAAAGGACCAATGCTACTGCCGAGGGCACAGCCAGTGTAATTAGGAAATCCGTGTAATAGTCTCTGCTTTTCAAAGAATCAGAAGGGGGTTTGTACTCTCCACCATCAGGTAAAATCCCCTCTCCACGAACCACTTCCTGATAGGTGGACACTTGCTTTGTTTTATCAACCTGATACAGAAAAAAAAATTGCATATAAAATTAACAGATGCAAACATTATGAGATTTTAAGAATCAGACAGACCAAAACGTTCCAAATTTCTAAGAAGCCCCCTTTACCAAATGCTTTATGACCTTAACCTTGTGTTTATGGAAGCAAGAGAGAAGTAATGAGTAAAAACAATAAATTAAAGGGAATTTTATCTTATATGCCCACTTCCTATATCCTACTCACAACATACACATATATATTTGTGCAATTATATACATCTATAAGTGTGTGTAGTTTTTTTTTCCTTTTCAGTTTTCTTCCTCCAAAGTAGAAGCCCTCACACCACAAAGTGTGTGTTCTTCCTAGTGACTAATCACTAGTATAGATTTTAACATACCATGAACTGGCCAACAGCCAGGAATGTAATTCTGTTTCTATGGTGAATGAAAGCGAAAAGAAAAATAAGACAATTTCTAAATGATTAAACTTCGAATTTTCTGTCATTTATCAGACCAAAATAGTTTCTAGAAAATCAAGTTAAGAAGCCTGCAACCACCTATGCTAGTTTTACTAAATTCTAACTCAAGAATTAAAAAGAATTAAAAAAACCATACAATATTTACACTACATTAATTTACATCCATATTAGTTGAACTGCTTTCACTGAGTTCAATTAAATTATATTAAAGTATTTTATTAAAGTACACTAAAAAGCTATCCATATGAAATTTGTTATTATATTTTCTTTCTACCATAAAGTTAGGGAGAGTTATTTCCATTTTTCAACATGGTCTCCCACCAAAAAAATCTATTGAAGAATTCTTTTAAAAATATAATGCCCCAAAATTCATTTCTCTGTCAAGAAATAATGATCTGCGTTCTCTGAAAGTGGAAATTAAGAAACTGATGATTTTCCATTTTTAATCCTGGATACAGAAAGCTTGCTGTTCAACTTACCCTCATCTTCTTTTTCTGAAGAATTATAGAATTTTAAATTCTATAATTTTTCCATTTTGTTATATGTATTATTTTCACTCTTTTTTACATTTTCTTAAATCTTCTGGGGTAAAATGTGATATAACAGCAAATACATACGAGAAAAAGTAAAAATATTTCCCACCTTTCTATTGAGAAGGTCTTACAGAACATCAACAAAAATTTCAAAGCATGTTATCTTTAAATTAAATTCTTTAGAAATTAGATAATATTTACCAACATAAACATGTCACAGCACAACACAATAAAATGGTGTTGTTTGAGCCTGCTACCAACTGGCAAGAAGTCCCTACTTCTACGAATGCAGCTGATAAGTCTTTCACATGTTTGTACAATTAACACAAGGAGTGAAACACTAAGCTTTGAAAATTCAGTATTTACCCATAATACAAATAAGCCACGGATGTCAATAATTTGACTTGATTTCAGAAGGCAAAGCTAAGACACAAACTACTTGGAAAGAGAAGTCCAGGGCCAAGGAACACAAGTGCTAAGCACTGCAATGTGAGGAACCTGTTCTCGTGGTCCGGGATCCAGGAAAGTTGCCTGCAGTTGTTTCTCTTAATCAGGAAGTGACAGTTGTGTTTATGTGTCAATAACTTTGTTCAAATGTCAGCTTTAAACTTAGACCTAATTCACTCACCATTAATCATTCATCATTGACAGCCTTAAGTCTCAATGTCACTAAAGAAGTGAATCAACTCTTATGCTCCCCAGAGATTCATATATTAAAAATGTTTTGTAAAATGTTAAGTATACACATATATATAATACACATATGAAATCTTACCCATATTTTCTTAGGTAGTGCTAATTAAAATGGAGTGTCAGGCTACTTTATGGGGCCATGGGCAGCAGTCTAACTTTTTCAATTTAGAATTGTTTTTTAATCCCTTGAACTTTCCCTACAATTTGAGTTTTCAGGGAATTTGCAACACCATGTTGCTTTATTTTTAGATTCATTTTTGTAATCTGGTTTCTCCTTCCATCACTGGGCTGTGACAGTACAGTTGAGACCTTTTGTACATATCGCACTAACGCCATAATATATCTTGATTTAGCAACCACCTGGATGTCCAGGGGGATCATATGAACCACCTGACATGCTAATCCAACCCCAGCAAGTAATAAAGGATAGATTGAGTACAAAACAGAAATAGATTTTTATAAACGGGTACACTGTCACAGAGCTTGCCAAATGTTTAAAATCAAGGGAAGTAAATAGCTGTTAATAAAACATAACCCTAGGATTTGTTTCTAAAAGTAATTGAAATTTTAGTCAAATGTTATCTGAACTCAAGTCACATCACTCTTCATATATCTGCAAAAAAACCAAAGAAAAGTAAAAACTCACCAATGAAATTTTGCACCAGTCGATATAAAACTGAGTACGAAATTTTTTATCACATGTTATCACAGGCTCCATTTCTTGACTGCATCTCAATTGATTTTGTGGGTTTTCAACTTCTCGTAAACAAGAAGAAAACGGGACATCTGCACCAACCATGACATAAACGCTGTAGAAATGTGAAACTCTCAGGTTATCCTTTAAGAAAATTGGAAACACTGAAAAACAATCTACCCTGAAAGCAGGATTTACCCTTTTGAATTGAAGGATTATCTAGAATCATCCCTAAGGTACAGACCTGAGCTTTATAAGAAGTGATTCATGTAGGGACTTTCTTTCACTCTTTTCTTTATTCAACTAATATCTGCTAAGTACATTGGAGAACAAGCATGCTCTTGATTTTATGCTAATTTCTGAAATTGTTTCACCATTTCAAAATAATCATTAAATCATTAATCACACTCTGGTGATATATTTGGTAAATAAAAGTACTTGCGTTTTAAATTATTTTTATAGTAAATTAGAAAATAATACTCACTAAAATAATAACTAATTTTATTATTAATGACTTCACCTGATTTTATTTTAATGATACTGTGAAATTACATTCCTGGAAATAAAGAACTTTAGGAAGGCCTTATTATTCTATCCAACAGTTATGCCACCCAACTGTACAGACTATCACTGTTTGAACTCTTAAAGTCTCTCAATCTTCCATCAAAGGAACTAAATTAAGATAAAACCATTTCTTGGCAAACAAAATGAGACAAATAACATTTGTCTCACATACAATACAAAAATAAAAAATAGATCAAATATTTAATAATACAAAAATAAAATAAAAATAGATAAAAGATTTAGTACAATATTAAAAACTATTAAACTGAGAAGGCATAAACTTTTGTGATCTTGGATTACGTTGTGACTTCTTATATATTAAACCCAAAATTCTAGCAATAACTGAGAAGTACTCAAGTTGCACTTTACTATCATGCTAAGTGAAATGAGTCAGAAAGAGAGAGACAGACATAGAAAGATTGCACTTATCTGTGGAATATAGAATAATAGACTATAAGACTAACACCCAAGAATAGTAGAAATAAGTACCAGGAGGTTGTCACCATGGCTTGGAGGCTGTTCTCTCATTCTGGGCAACTCAGAGAAGGGAACACCAAGTAAAATGTGGTTGGAGGTCATGTGGGGGAAAGATGATGCGGGCCGAATATAGACTAGAGACTGAACACAATGGCCACTCAACACCTTTATTGCAAACCACAACACCTAATCAGAGAGAGAGAACAAAAGGGAATACCCTGCCATAGTGGCAGTGTGGGGTGGGGGGAGACGGGACTGGGGAGGGGGGGAGGGATGTTGGGTTTACTGGTGGTGGAGAATGGGCACTGGTGAAGGGATGGGTTATCAAACTTTGTAAGGGAGAAACATGAGCACAAAAATGTATAAATCTGTAACTGTACCCTCACGTTGACTCACTAATTAAAAATAAACTATTAATTAAAAAAAAAAGAAAAAGAAAAAGGAAAAGAACAAAAAAAAGTTGCACTTTACTAAAACAAAACAAAATAAAAACAAAAAACATTAGCTTCAATGAACAACAACAAGCAAAATAAATTGGCAAGCTTACAAAACGGGAAAAAATATCTGCAAATTATATATCTTCCTAAAGACATATGTCCACAATATATAAAAGAATTTTATAGCTCAGTAACAGAGAGACAAATAATTCCATTTTTAAGTAGCAAATAATTCAACTTTTAAATAACTATTGGGGAGATAGCCCAGTTATCAGAGACACAAGCTTTGCATGAGCAGGACTTTAGTCTAAACTGCAGCAACACAAGGCACCATGAGTACGACCAGGTTACCCCTTGAGGTCCTCAAACACCAAATACACCATCACCGTAAGACCAGAATTGGAACCACTAAGCCTGGTTAGCTAAGCATTGTCAGGAGAGATCCCTACCAAGCAGTTCCCACCCAGGATAGCCTGGGAGTGTCCCCCAACTTCACCATCAAAAAGGCAAAGAATCGGAATAGTTCTCCCCTCAAAAAGTACACAAATGTTTGTTACATGCATTAATGATATTAAAAATCATTTGCTATAAAGAACTTAGAACTAAAAGTGTATTAAGAGCAAATGGAAATAAATAAATAAATAAATAAATAATAAATAAATAATTTGCTATCATCAAGGAAAGAGTTTGGCCATTTCTCAAAGGTTAAATCATCTCAACTACCTACCAATCCTACTCCATGGTATATGCCCTAAGAGAAATTAAAGTACACAAAAATATTTCAATATTCATAGCAACAAGTTATTTATTATGTAACAGTCAAAAAGTGGAAATTATCCAAATTCTTATCAAATGACAAATGGTTGACAGCTGGAAAATTCATACTTAGAAAAATAGTCATAAAAAGGGAATGAAGTACTTATAAATGCCACAACATGAATGATCCATAAAGACATCATGTCAAATGAAAGAGACCAATCACAAAAGACTACATATCATATGATCCCATTAATATAAAAGTCCTGAACAAGCAAATATGGACAGTAAGTAATTAATATCTGCTCAGAGCTAAGAGTAGTGTTTGTGTTAATGGATATAAAAGGGAGGTAATAGATGATGAAAATGTTATAAAATTCACTATGGTAATGAATATAAAACTTTATGAATTGATTAAAATCCATTGTGTTATATACTTCATACTCTGGGAGCTATTCCCAGTGATAATAGGTCCAGTGGGCCAGGTAGAAAGAAAGAAAACAAGCTTTGAAGTAAGAAAGGCCTTATATGACGAAGCCACAGCTTACTACACACTTGTGTAGTAATGTAGTAAGATGTCTACAATCACCACTGCTACTCAGTATATTTTGAAAAATCTAGAACAAACAAAGGCAAGAAAAGATGCAAAAACTGGCAGAGTGGCTCAAAGTCGTTGAGGTTTGGATTATTTACACGTTGAGTTGGATCCTGGCACTGCATGGCCCCTAATGCACTGCTGGGAGCAGCTTTGGTTTCGAGCACTGTCTGGTGTGGCCACTTACTGGTTCTGGGACATTATTTGGAACAGTCCTGGACCCTGAGCACAAAAGATTATAGCTTCTGAAACAACATAAACAACAAAAAAGACATATAAGGAATCAAAATAGGGAGCCAGAGAGATAGTGCAGGGTTACAGTAACTGCCTTTTACACAGCTACCCCGGTCTGATTCTGGGCACCACATATGATTGGTTCCCCAAACACTGCCAGGGGACTCCAGAACACAGAGTTAAGATTAAACTCTGTATACACTTGACTGTATCTCACCCCCACCCCCCAAATGTAAAATATCCAAATTGCAGGCCCACAGAGAGCTCAGTGGTAGAGCATATACTCAGCATCAACATAGATGCCAACAATGACCCTGGCAACATGGCTGTTTGGAATCACTGTCATAACAAGTCTGCAATCTCCGACCAGCACTACAATAAAGTGTGTAATCTAAGTCATTGTAACAACGAAGGAAAATAAGGGGGAAAATTAAAAAGCAAACCAATGGGGGTGGGCGGAAACAACAGGCAGATCCAAATAGAAGCTTCTCCAAAGAAAACATACAGATGGCTAAAAGACATAGAAAATGATTTCAATATAAATTGTTTTTTGGAAAATAAAAGTCTTACCCATAACAATATCACCTCACAACTGTGAGCACAGTTTGAATACACAAAATTTACAGACAAAAGAACAATTTTGAAGGGATGGGGAGACCACTTATTTTCACATGTGTGATTCTCTGAGTTCAGACATTGATAGTTGGAATGCAAATTAGTGCAAATTCTGTGGGAAATGATATGGAGACTTCCTGAAAACCAAAAATAGAGAACTATTACATGATCTGAAAACTCCATTTCTGGGTATTTATTTAAAGAATAAGGAAAAACTAATTTGAAAAGCATACATATTTCTATTTAGCAAAATTCACAATAGCCAGACATGGAAACAACCTTAAATGCCCACTGGCAAATAACCAAAGACATTTCTGTACATATACTTAATAGAATTCTCAACTCTTAAAAAAAAGGATGAAATCTTCCTTTTTGATTTTTTTGTTGTTGTTCTTACAGCACAGAAGATCTTGAGAGGCTATGCAAAGGGAAATAATTCTGGGAAAGAGAAAGACAAATGTTGAAAATTTTCTGTCATATTAAGTACACAAAGAAATAAAGCAAGCTAACAAAACAACTCTTAGACCTAGAACAATTTGGTCATTACCAGAGGGAAAGACGGTGGGTAGTGAATGGATACAGAGGGGCTTAATCTGATATAAATGATTGGCACTTGAAATATGAGGGCAGGCGTATTGTGGGATATATCCCGATGGAGATGGAAGCTGTACTTCTAAAACGTATTATTATAGACCAATGATAAATCAATTAAAATTTTGTTATAAAAGTACCTGTAGCAAATGAAAAATCACACGGCTTAAGAGAACTGGAGACACTGCAAGAGTGGTATTAAGAGGAGCAGTTACAGCAACAGAAGCTGCCTCAGGAAAAACGAAAAACCATAAATAAAAAAATCTAAGCATACACCTAATATAATTAGAAAGAGAAGGAAACAGAAAGTCAGTATAATGAAGAAACTAAAGAAAGTCAGAGCAGAAATAAAAGAGAAATGAAAAACATAATTAAAAAAGATCAATGAAATCAAGAATTAGTTCTTTAAAATGGGTCAGGAAGCGAGTACTGCAGTTAGTGTGCACGTGCACCAGCCCAAGTTATTCCTAATACCACATGGTCCCCCCAGGCATTACCATATTCTCAGGCTCTTTCATTAAACTACTGGTCTGACTGCCTGAGAATCTTAGAGTGACCTTGGTTCTCAAGAAAGGGCACTTTGGACCTCCTCAGCACCAAGTGGGAAGCCTAGATATGTTTTAACTCAACACTGAATCAGAATAACAAAGAAGAGAAAGAAAACTGAAGAGTAGAGGTGAAAGAGATGTTAAAACAGATTTTGCGAATATCGTATTTTATAGAAATTAAAAGATTGTTAAGAGAATGTTATCAATTACATAACAACGAATAAATCTCAAAGTAGTGTACTTTTCTCTTTTTAGAAACAAAACAGATATTCTAAAACTGTATTAGGAATAAATTTAGAAGATAAACTGACAAATCTGAATAATGAAATAGTAAACAAAAGTCTTCCTAAAACTCTTTGCTTTATATTACAAACTGTCAAAAAAGTGTGAAGAACTATGGGTTAAGAAAATTGCACAGGAGGCTACATAGGGACACTGGTGGAAGTTCATAGGCATATTAGTGGTGGGGTGGGCACAGTAATTGTGTATACTGATACCATAAACTTTAACACTAATGTAACAACCTAAAATTTAAAAACAAATGTCAAAACCTCCCTAAACCCAAAATCCTAGCACCTGACAGCTTCACAGATGAATTAAAACAAAGCTTCAAAGAAAAATCAATATATATGTATATGTGTACATATATATATACATATATACATATACATACAGTTCTCTTCCCAAGAAATTGAGGGAGAAAACCTTCCAAATCCATTCACGTTTTATGATGCCAAATTACTCTAGTTATCATTATTATTTTTTGTATTGGCCCACACCTGGCAATGCTCAGGAGTTACTCCTGGTTATACACTCAGGAATTACTTCTGACAGTGTTCATGGGACCATATGGGATACTGGGGATCAAACTTGGTTGGTTGCATGCAATTCAAAAACTCCACCCGCTGTAGGATTGCTCCAGCCCCAAACATTACCCCAATTCTGAAACCAGAAAGCATGTCTTTTTATCTCTATTTCTCTCATACACAAACACACACACAACCATTACCTTATGAAATCTAAGCAAAAATTCTCCACATGGTAGTAGCAAAGTGAATTCAACAATACAATTAAAGAATCATATAACATGATCAATGAGTGGGACTCATTCCAGAGATGTAACAATGGTTCAATATACCATCATTACCAAGTAAACAAATATGTATGATTCAGGAAAAACATTTGACAAGATCCTTTAATTATTAAAAAAATAAAACCTCAATAATATGAGTATAGAAGAGATATAGTTCAATATAATAATGGCCATATGTCAAACTCACAGTCAATCCACATTCACAGTGGTGAGATTAAACATAGAAAATAAGACAAGGATGCCCACTTTTGTACTACTATTTAATACAGAATTGGAAGTCTTAGCAAGAGTAATTAGATAAAAAAGAAAATGAGAAGTATCCAAATTAGAAAGAAAGAAATAAAACCATTACTATTTGCAAATAACATAGTAATTTATATGAAACATCCCAGATGTTTCAAATAAAGTCAGAAATTATTTGAAGTAATATAGTGAAGTTCAGGTTATATAATTAGTAAGTAAAATGCTCCTGCATTTCTGTGCACAAATTGCATGAAGAGTCAACTAGCAGAAAGTTAAGTGAGGAAAATAATGCTATTTCCAACCACATCAGAAAGAATTAAATGCCTAAGAATACATTTAACTAAAAAGGTAAAAACCTATACACTGAAAACAATAATATTTTGTAAAAAACAACAAAATACATGAGAAGATATATAGATATTCCATGCTTTCAAAATTAAAAAATGAACAGCACTTAAACAGTTGTATTCCTGGAATGAATCTGTAGATTCACAGCAACCCACATCAACATCCCAACAGCCTTCTTACAGAAAATAGACACAAATTTATAAAATTCATTTGGCATTACAAGAGTCCCTTAATAGCAAAGCCAATCTTTGAAAAAAAGAAGAAAAATGGAGACATCATAGTAGTAATAATTTTTTAAAAGCATGGAAAGAAATAAAAAATAAATCAATGGAATAGAATTGAGAGCCCAGAAATAATCTCAATGATATATGGACAGAAAATTTATTACAAAGGATCTGACAGCACACAATGAAACAAGGACATCTCTTCTGTAAACGGTATTCTGAATACTGAACAGTCAAATGCAAAAAAATGAAACTAGACCACTCTAACAGTGAGTGGTCTGCATTAGCTATATACCCCACACACATATAATCAAGGTAGATTAAAGATTAGATGCTAAAACTGAAATCATTAAATGCACGTAAGAAAACATATTTGATATGCTCCATGAATTGACCCCAAGAGATGGGATCCTGATTCCAGTGGCAAGGGAAATAGTAGCAAAAATGAATAAACGGGACTGCATGAAAGTAAAAAGCTTTTGCACAGTGTAAGAAACTGTTATCAAAATGCAAAGAAATCCTATTAAATGGGAGAAAATAAATGCGCATTATATGTTAAAGAGACCAGAGGCATATACTTTATACATGCTCAATTCTATTTTGATCCCTGGCACTACATATTCCCCTACACTGCCAGTTTCAACCTTAGAGGCCCCAAGTAACTGCCAAATGTTGCACTGGTGGCCCCTACCACGGCCAGAGTAGCCCTGTTGGTATCTGGTACCACAGGGCCTGAGCAGCACTGTTTCACCAGACCACTGAACAGCCCTGTTGGTCAACCATCAGTACAAGTGGCCCCTGAGGCTCCCTGAGGAGTGCTTGGTAAGCCTCTTTCCCCAACAAAAATTTTATAAAAATTCAAGCCAAAACAATACTTTCATACTTATGAGAAAGGCTGATAGGTACAATAAACATTCGTGAGGATGAGGAGCCAAAGAACCTATACACTGCTGGCAGGAACATAACTGGTAGACCATTATGGGAATAAAAATACAGAACCTGCAAGATAGTTCAAAGGGGTGTGTGGCACATATCTTATATGCACAAGGCCCTGTGCTTAGTCTCTATCATCAAAACACCAAAGCAGTTCTCACGGCTCTCGGCATTGCCAGGCCCAAGCGGCACTGTAGTACTGGGCCTGGGCACTGAATCATCAGACTTCTACCACCAGGTCAAGTATGACAATACTGCTGGCGAGGCCTGTCCCCAGACTGAAAACGTATTATATATGATTCCATTGTACTGTTTAGGTGGCACTATAGCACTGTCGTCCTGTTGTTCATCGATTTGCCAGAGCGGGCACCAGTAATGTCTCCATTGTGAGATTTGTTGTTACTGTTTTTGGTATATCAAATATGCCACAGGTAGCTTGCCAGGCTCTCTGAGAGGGGCAGAAGAATCAAACCCAGGTCGGCTGCATGCAAAGCAAATGCCCTACCCACTGTGCTATCGCTCCAGCCCACATTTTAGCTATTGACCTGAAATAATACCACATACTTGGTGCCAAATAGAGGGCTCAAAGGACTGAGCACAGACTTTGTATTAAGAGGTATAGGTTCAATCCCTGGTATTATATGATTCTCAAACATTGGCAGGAGGAATGCCACCAGAATATAGAAGCAGGAATGGCTCCTGAGATTTACTGGCACCAACAATAATAAAATTTTAAAATAAATAATTTGATGTGTATACTCCTGTCTTTGTTGCAATTTTATTTACAGAAGGCAAGATTTGGATACAATATAATTGTCCTTCAAAGAATTTTTTGATAAATATGTGGTATGTTATACAATGGAACACTACTCAGCAATAAAGAGATGAAATCTTGCCATTTACAACTACATGCACAGACCTGGAGGATATAGTATTTAGTAGTCTAAATAAGTTAGGAAAAAACAAACACTACATGATTTCATTCATATGTGGTACTTATGAATGGGATGTGACCTGGATCCCTGGCACTCCTTCAAATAAAATAAAATGTCTTTATTTTTAACAACACATGTATCTAATTTCTATCCCAAATTTGTGCTTGATAACTGCAAACTATATATATATATATATATATATACGTATACATATATACATACATGTAAATTTGTTACTGTTAACAGTCCTCTGCTGTAGATGATGTTGATTTCCATTGATAATTAGTAAGATTTTTAATTCACTTCAAGAGGACAAAAATAAGCATAAGAGTTCTTGGAACCTCAGAATACTTAATTTTACTCAAATTATAAAATCAATATTAAAATGTTATATAAAACTTACACTATAAAAACAATTAGTTTACATTAGCAAGATAACTTTTCATTTTCCAGTTCACCTTGCAGAACGTTTCTCAAATCCATATATTTTAACCTAATTGCAATCATCTCTAAAATATAATTTTGTATCCTGCTTTTTCACTGAATGTGTGATAAGAATTTTCCATACTGTATAGCCTTTGTAATTATAGTTTTATGGCAATATAACTTAAGTGCAAATGATTTATTCAGCAATTATCCCAGAGTTGAAAATATAAGTTGCTTTCAATTTTCTGTTACAAATAACATCACGAAGACTATCTCTCTGATTATTCTTAATGTCACTATCTTAAAAAAGATGCCCACAAGTGGAAACATTTCTTGATACTTGACATATACTGCCAAATTACTTTAATCTCTATTTGGATGAATCATAAACTTCACAAACTTAATATGTTCCAAACTGAGCTCATCATCACCTCACTCCACCTCCACTTGTTGCTCCTTCTAATTTCTCTTTCCATGATTGACATGGCCTGATGTTCAAGCCAGAAACTTAGGCATCACTGTCTTTGACTCTTGTCTTTCAAATATAGAATATACGGAATATCCATAATACATCACCAGTCTTTGACATTTTTTCCTGAGAATACTCTTTTATATTCCTGTCCACTTCATCCCCTACAACTTGTAACAACTCTAATTATAGTCAACATTTTCCACAGTGAGAGATGCCAGAGTGCTTCAATGATTCTCCTCGAACCCAGTTTTTCTCACTATTCACAGGGTGCCAAATTGTTGAATAAATTGAAAATGAACATCTTTATGCTAGCATGTTAAAACACACAAAAGGTCTATATTATTTGGGGGCCACACACAGCTGTCCTCAGTATTTACTCCCTGCTCTGCACTCAGGGATCACTCTTAGCAGTTCTTGGGGGACTATATGTGGTTTTGAAGATCAAACCCACCTCAGCTGCCTGAAAGACAAATGCCCTAGTTGCTGTACTGTTACTCTGGCCCCAACAAGTCCAACAAATGTTTATTCTTAAAGCTGTTGAGAGAGTAGATCTTAAATGTTGTCACAATAAAAAAATAAATATGAGTCGATGGATATGAAATAAACATTAGGGGGGTCATTTTACAACCTATACCAGTGTTTCCCAAAAGGGGTAACACTGTTCCCCTGGGGATGCTGGAATAATCAAGGGAGCAGTAGTAGGCTAGGGTGCAACTTGGGGTAGTGTTGTTTGCTTAAAGAAGGTACATTTCCAGGGAGGATTTGAATAGGAGCAGAAGATTGAAATAAGTCTGGGAAACTAATCTATATATATATATATATATACAAATCACTATGTTATACATCTTAAATTTACATAACCTTCTGTCAATCATATCTCCAAAAAGTTGAAAAAATAAGAAAATCAAGATTAAATGCTATGTTGAAGACAATGAATTTCCCTTGTAGTTATATTTTTTAAATGTATTCACTTTTTTGTTGTTGTTGCATTATCAGGTCTTATTCCTGGTTGTGTGCTCAGGTATTACTACTGGTGGTGTGTAGGAAACCATATGCAGTGCTGGGGATCAAACCAGAAATGGTTGTCTGTAAAGTTAGCACTTTTCTCACCAGCACTTTCTCTGCAGACGTTTTCAACCTGGCGCTGAGGACTGTGCGTAGGCATGGGCCCCAAGCAGGCAGCAGCACTGGACTCTGATGCAATCTGCAAGGCTGTAACTTCTGGACATTTCAGGTTAGGAGGCCAGGGGACTGAGCAATTAACCCCAGTTAATCTCCCTCATCATATACCATTAGAACCACTAACTAGCCTCTTATCTGGAACTCATGAAGACAGCTTGACCATGCCAACCATACTATATCAATAATCTATTAGCCCCTACTCCAATCAGCCTCCCCCTTCCAAAAAAAAAAAAAAAGCCTAAGAATCCAAACTGCAAAGGTCACAGTGCTAAAGCAACACAGAAACCCACCAGGTTTGTGAGCAAAGAGGCTAGCCCAGATAACCCAACCAGTAATGATGAGCTATATAAACCCTCTCACAAGGAATTTAGAATGGAGCTATTAAAGATGCACAAGGATCTCACAGAAACAATGAAACATACTGCCAGTAAAATGTAAGAGGATATGAGGAAAAATGAAAATCAAACAGAAATGGCAGATCGGAAAAACCTGGTAGGTAAAATGAAAAACTCACCGGAAGGCATCAGCAACAGAGTAACAGCGACTGAGGACAGAATCAGTGAGCTCCATGATGAAGTGCAGAGAATATTTAGACAACAGCAAAGATGGAAAAGAGTCTCAAAATAAACCAACAGATTACAAGAGAACAATTGGATGTATTTAAGAAGAATAACATAAGAATCATTTGGGTACCAAAGGGGCAGGAGGAAAACCCTGATGAAGAAGCAACTGTTAAGGCCATCATTGCTGAAAAGTTCCCAAAGCTGATGAGTATATGCACCTAGATCCAGGAGAACTGAAGAGTACCAGCTAAAAGAAATTCAAATAAAAATACTCCAAGACACATCTAAATCAGAATGATAAAAACCAGAGATAGAGATAGAATACTGAAAGCAGCTAGACAGAAGAAGGAAATTGCTTACAAAGGAGCATCCATAAGATTTACAGCAGACTTACCAGACAAAACCCTCTGGGCTCTAAGACAGTGGTGGGATATACTAGAAAAAAAAAACTCAATTAAATGAATGCCTTACCAAGAATACTTTACCCAGCAAGATTTCATTCATATTTGAAGGAATCATAAACAGCGTCACAGATAAACAACTCAGGAACTTGTTAAGACTCAAAATCATTGTTAACAAGAAGGACTAAATCGGCAAAAAGACAACACCCTCCAAACGCATCCAACTTCTACAGAAAGATGAGACAAATTCCCATAATAATAATCTCTTTCAATGTCAGTGGGCTAAACACACCAATTAAGAGACACAGACATGCAGTATGGATTAGAAAATTGAACCCAACACTATGCTGTCAGCAAGAAATGCATCTGAACAGTCAGAACAAACACAAACTCAAAGGCTGGAAAAAAATTCTACAAGCAAACAAACCCCTCAAAAAAGCGGGGTGGCCATACTAGTATCAGACCACATAGACTTCAAGCTGAAGAAGGTCATAAGAGACAACGAAGGTCGGGGCTGGAGCAATAGCACAGCGGGTAGGGCATTTGCCTTGCACACAGCCGACCCAGGTTCGATTCCCAGCATCCCATATGGTCCCCTGAGCACCGCCAGAAGTAATTCCTGAGTGCAGAGCCAGGAGTAACCCCTGTGCATTGCTGGGTGTGACTCAAAAAGCAAAAAAAAGAAAAAAAAAGAGAGAGAGACAATGAAGGTCATTTCTCAATGATCAAGGATCTGTACATCAGGAAGAACTCACAGTCTAAAATATAAATAAATGCACCTAATGAGGGACCAGAAAAATACTTAAAAACAATTGCTAATAGATTTGGAGAAAGGCATTGATAGCAACATAATAATAGAGACTTCAACACTGCTTTGTCACCTCTCAATAGATCAACCAAACTAAATCTCAGCAAGGAAATTATTTGAGGGAAGAAATGGAAGAGATGGTACTTAATATATATATATATATATATATATATATATATAATACACACATATGACTTTCATCCCCCAAAAGCTAAATACACATTCTTTAGTGCACCTAGGACATTCTCCAAGACAGACCACATGTAGTTCACAAAACATACCTCTATAAAAATAAGAGGTTAGAAATCGTATCAACTATCTTTTCAGGTCATGAGGCACTGAAAATAGAAGTGAATCACACACAAGAAAGGAGAGCCAAATCAAACACCTGGAAAATAAATAGCTCTCTACTAAACGACTAGTAGGTTAGAGAGGAAATCCAAGAGAAAATTTAAAGATTCGTGGAAACAAATGAGAATGAGGACATGAGCTATAGGAACTTGTGGGACACAGAAAAAGCAGTATTAAGAGGCAAGTTTGTATCTCTACAGTATTCATGAGGAAGGAAGAAAGAGTTCACACATATAATTTAAGATTTTGAAAAATGACCAACAAAAAGAGTCCAAACCAGGCAAAGAAAGGAAATAATAAAACTTAGAGCAGAAATCAATGATCTGGAATCCCAATAAATAACCCAAAAGATCCATGAAATCATGAACTGGATCTCTGAGAAAATAAGATCGACAAACCACTAGCAAGACTCACAAAGAAACATAGGAGAGAGAACACTAATAAACCGAAATAGAAATTAAAAGGGAACATCACAATCTAAACTACAGAAATCCATCAGAGATTACTTTGAAAATTACATCACAAAACACGAAAAACTTCGAAAGAATGGATAGATTCCTAAGGCTGACCCAAAACCTTTTGGAACACCTGAACAGACTTATCACCATTGAGAAAACTGAGTCCCCCAAAACAAAAGCCCAGGCCCAGATAGATTCACCAGTAAATTATTTCAAACATTTAAATAGAAACTACTGCCAATCCTTTTTAAGCGTTTTCAGCAAACAATAAGAAATAGAAACACTCCCAAACAATTTCAATGAGGCAAATATGATCCTGACACACAAAACTGACAGACACATCACAAAAAAATAAAATTACACCAATATCCCTGATGAACACAGATGCAAAGATCCTCAACAAAATACCAACAAATACATTAACTCTTTAAAAAAGATTATACAACATGACCAAGTAGGATTCATTCCAGAGAGTCAAGGAATGTTTAACATTGAAAACTCAATCAACATAATACACCATATCAATAAAAAAAGATAAAACCATATGATCACATAAATAGACGCAGAAAAAGCTTTTGACATGATCCAGCACCCATTCACGATAAAAAACTCCCACCAAAATGGGAATTGAAGGAACCTTCTTCAATATAGTCAAAGCCATCTATCCTAAGCCCATAGAAAGCATGTTCTCAATGGGGAAAAATTAAAGGCTTTCCCCCTAAAATCAGGTACAAGACAAGTTTGCCCACTCTCAGCAATCCTATTCAATATAGTACTGGAAATACTTGCTACAGCAGTTAGGCAAAAATACAGATGTCAAGGGCATTCAGATAGGAAAGGAAGAAGTCAAGTTTTCATGATTTACAGATGACATGACACTATACTTACAAATCCCAAAGAATCTACTAAAAAAAGCATCTAGAAACAATGGATTTGCGTAATAAACCGGCAGCTTAGAAAGTCAACACCCAAAAGTCCATGACTTTCCTATATACAAATAATGAAAGAGAAGAGAGATCAGAAATACAATCCTATTCACAATCATGCCTCAGAAAATCGAGTACCTTGGAATAAGCTTAACTAAAAAGGTGAAGGACCTATTCAAAGAAAACTACTTCAAGAAATAAAAGAGGACACAAGGAAATGGAAACATCCCCTGCTCGTGGATTCGGAGGATTAATATTGTCAAAATAGCAATACTTCCCAAAGCATTATACAGATTCAGTGAAGTCCTTTTAAGGATACCCATGACACTTTTCAAATAGATCAAATAGTCATGAAATTCATATGGAATAGCAACCCCCCACGAATAGCTAAAACAATCCTTAGGAAAAAGAAGATGGGAGGCATCACCTTCCACAACTTCAAACTGTACTGCAAGCGGTAATAAATAAAATGATATAGTATTGGAATAAAAACAAACCCATCAATCGATGAACAGAGTCAAATATCCTGACACTGACCCTCAGATATATGAAGTTATTTTATATTTTATATATATTTGATATATATTTCACATATATTTGATATATTTGATAAAGAAGCAAGAAATACGAAGTGGAGCCAAGGAAAGCCTCTTCAACAAGTGATGCTAAAAAAAAACCAAACCATTTTTCTAACGCCAGGCACAAAGGTCAGATCAAAGTAAAATAAAAACCTCAGTATCATATCTGAATCTGTAAGGTACATGGAAGAAAATGAACTTTCCATGAAACTGAAACTAAAGGCATCTTCAAAGGTGAAATACCACTGACCAAGTAAGAGGAAGCAAAGATAAATAAATGGGACTACATTAAATAAAGAAGCTTTTGCACTTCAAAATAAACATGACCAAGGTACAAAAACAGCTCATATACTAGGAAAAAAATATTCACCCAATGCCCATCTGATAAGGGGTTAATATCCAAGATATATAAGGCGCTGGGAGAACTGTACAAGAAAAAAAATCCAACCATCAAAATATGGGGAGAAGAAAGGAAGAGAAACTCCCTCAAAGAAGAAATACAAATGGCCAGACACATAAAAAATTGTCCTACCTTGCTAATCATCAGGGAGATGCAAATCAAAACAACAGTGAGATATCATCTCACACCACAGAAATTGGCACACATCAAAAAGAACAAGAACAACCAGTGCTGGTGTAGATGCGGGAATAAAGGGATTCTCCTTCATTGTTGGTGGGAATGCTGATCAGTTCAGCCTTTTTGGAGAACAATATGGGCATTCCTCAAAAAGCTAGAAACTGAGCTTCCATATGACCCAGAGGGGCTGGAGTGATAGCACAGTGGGTAGGGCATTTGCCTTGCACGTGGCCAACCCGGGTTCGATTCCTCCGCCCCTCTCGAAGAGCCTGGCATGCTACCGAGAGTATCACACCCTCACGGCAGAGCCTGGCCAGTTAATACAACCTAGAAATACCACTTCTGGGAATATGCCCAAAGGGCACAAAAACAGACAGCAGAATGCCATTTGCACTCCTACGTTTATTGCAGCACTATTCACAATAGCCAGAATCTGGAAACACCCTGAGTGTTTAACCAGATGACTAGTTAAAAAAAAAAAAGGTACATCTAAACAACAGAATGCTATAAAAACATGAGACTAATACCCAAGGACAGTAGAAACACTGGCCATGCAGACTGGTCCACAGTTGGAAGCCTCTTCAAGTGCTTGGGGAAAAGGCAGTTGGGATAGAGAAGGGACCACTCTGACAAAGACAGTTGGAAATGATCACTTTGGATAAAAAAGAGACAAACATAATATCTTCTCCATATCTGTTGCAAATCATAATGCCCAAAAGAGAAGAGAAAGGGGGCGAGGAGAGAAAGAGAGCGAGTGAGTGAGCGGAAAATGTCTGCCACAGAGACAGACTGTGGGGTGACAGGAGGGAAATGGGGGACATTGGTTGTGGGAAATGGGACACTGGTGGAGGAATGGGTAGAAAATTATAATACTGAAACCTGATCATGAACAGCCTTGTAACTGTATCTCATGGTAATTCAATTAATCAAAAATTTTTTAAAAAAATTTAAATGTTTCCAATGTGTGTGTGTGTGTGTGTGTGTGTGTGTGTTTTAAGGTGCTACACTCAGCAGTGCTGAGGAGCCCCACCTGGCAATTCTTCGCCTGAAGTAAGTCTGGTGGTTAGATGCTTGAGCCCAACAATGTGGTGCTCAGGGGGTATCCAGTGTTGAGGATTAAACCCAGGAACTAGCACATGCCAGGCATTGTACCACTTGAGCTATCAGCCTGGTCTTACATATTCACTTTTTAAAAATAATTTTGTATGAGATCATGTATCTGTCACTGTCATTGTCATCCTGTTGCTCATAGATTTGCTCCAGTGGGCACCAGTAACGTCTCCATCTTGAGACTTGTTGTTACTGTTTTTGTCATATGGAATACACCAAGGGTAGCTTGCCAGGTTCTGCCCTGCAGGGGAGATACTCTCGGTAGCTTGCCAGGCTCTCTAAGAGGGACGGAGGAATCAAACCCAGGTTGGCCATGTGCAAGGCAAACGCCTTACTGCTGTGCTATTGCTCCAACCAGATCATGTATAGCAATAATAATTCTATGTTTTACAGGTTAAAATTATATTTTTTATAATTTTGAGTTCTTTTAATTTTTTATATACAATAATTTAAAGCTGTTACGAAGTAAAATGAGACTGATTTCTTTTATAAACTTTGCACATTTTCTAACATTTATATGTGTGTAAAACAGATGATATGTGAGCCTATCAAGTATAAGTTCCTCCAGCAATGCTAACAAAACATGGGGCCTCAAAATATGTACACCAGATAGAATCTGTTCACAATAAAGTATCTTGTTTCTTCCAGTTTAAACAGCTTAGTCTCCCTTGAGATGTACTATATTTACCAAGGTCTTCACACATAAGCTGTGGAGAACCAAGAAACAGGTAAAATGCTTAAATCAAAACTACACCTTGTTCAGCAACAGTCAGATAAATAGGTAGCTAAATATTTTATTCTTTAGTGTTACAGTAATGAATGGTTAGGGATGAATGTGCCCACATGTTGCATGTTAGCTGGGAATTCTTGGCTTTTAAAAGAAATGCCCCATGTTACCTGCCTGCATTTTCACTCTACTTTTTTATTCTGTGCATGTCAGAAAGCAAAAAACAAGATTAAAGAAAACACAAAATCAAATAAAGTGTCTGATACAGAATTTTAAGTGAAGAACAGCACTAGACTTCAGTATTAATACTTGCTTACTCCTTTTCCTTGAAGAGGAATGAATTATCTGAAGAGGAAATTGGTACATCTCAGACCCCTCTGAATTTTTTTCTTTTCTTCTTATTTTTTTTTTTCAGTTTGAAAGTGGTGAGAGAAAATTTTCCTGCTTTCAGAAAGAGGAATCAGAACAATACTTTTGAAAGATATGATAGGTGGAGCAAAGACACTTCCACCCCATGTCTTGGTCATGTTCTTCAACACAGGAAGCCAGAAGTTTAAGACGAATTCAGCTGAGCCAGGCTGTCTTCTCCAGTTGGGTTTATCAGAAAAAATCAGACATTTTGACAGCCATCTCTTTGATAACACCTATCTGGTTTCTCTCAAGTGGTTCATTTTCCTCTGGAAGGCAACATGGATGCTACTGGATCCCTTAAAACTTCACTTTCTACTTCCATTCAGCATTTCCTCTTACCAGTCCTTCCTTTATTATGCAACAAGAATTATTTATCTAAAATGAAAATTTTAATGTTAAACTTTTTCTGCAAAGTTCACTAGTGCCCCCGAATATTTCTTCTTATTGTGCAAGATCTTACATGGTCTGGTCTTTTCCTTGCTTGATTATTCTTTATGGATCCTTTTCCTACATTTCTAAGCTAAATAGATTTCCAAATCCACCAGGATCTTTTCATATCTCAGAATTTCTTCCCAAACTATTCCCTCTGCGTGAATCCCCATTTCTCTTTTTCTGATCAGGCTAACTTGTGCTCATATTTTAAATTCTAATCAGGCTTCACCTCCTCTACGAACTCATTCCAAGCATACACCTGGAGTAGAGAAGAAACCTTCTCTATAAATAGCTTACTTGTCGGCACATACTGTTTTATAATTATTTGATTGCTTGCCTAGCCCCTGGTGATTATGAGTATAGATTGTATTTTTAAAATTACTGTGCTCCACAGGCTAATATGTTATTTCCCATAAAAATAATTAATGCTAAACTATGAAAAAATGAGTTATGCATAGAACTTAGGAAAGTAAGTATTAGACAAAAGTTGCACTAATATCATTTACTTTTATGCTTATAAAAGTAGAGATAAAGATTTCTAATTTTTATTACCTTATTACCATACCATCATTTTTGTTATTTTTATTGCCATCATACCATCATACCAAATACCCATGATGAAAAAGGATATTTCCACTAAGAACTATAGGAAGTGCACAATTTAGGAACAAAGGACAAACAAATTTATCCCCAAGGGGCTGGAGCGACAGCACTATGGATAAGGCATTTGCCTTGCATGAGGCCAACTCGATTCCCAGCATCCCATATGGTCCCCCAAGCACCACCAGAAGTAATTCCTGAGTCAGGAGTAACCCCTGAGCATAGCTGTGTGTGAATCAAAAAGAAAAAAAAATCACCAAAAATGAGAGAATTTCAGTTGAATGCTCAAGACTGGCCCAGAACCACAAACTTGCTTAGAAAAAAATTTGATAGCCATTGACTTAACATTCTCTTTCTTATAAGCTGAGGCATTAGTAGGGCAAAAAAGGGCAATGCATTAGGGAGATAGTATCTTATGAGATTTTCTAGGATGGGATGTCTCAACAGGGAGTCATAGGCCCCTCTAGACTTTCAGGATATTTCAAGAGGCCAACCAGTAGAACAAAAAAAAAAACCACAGAAAGAAAGTAAGGTCCAAAATGGGCCATAACTGGAAAAGGGCTGATAAATGCTGATTTCGAGAATAAGCTAGGATTCTCTGTTACTGAGTGAAGCTAGATCCACACACTTTGATAACCAGAAAAAATCATGGTAAGTATAACAATCACTTCTGAAAAGTGAGCATATTCTTTAATCCTCACACCCCATCATTCCCTTCATAGTCACCATTTACACTGCATCACTCATCCTGGGTTGGCCGGTCTGCCATGCCTGGAATGAAATACGAATCTGCTCCTTTTACTGTCCCTGGCTGGACACAACACCAGTCCTTAGGCTCTGGCTCAGTGACCCAAGCAGCACCAGGAATACATCCAGAGATGTCCTCTAGTTATGAGCCTTGCAAGTGAAAGGGAATCTTCAAGAGGCTCAGCTGTCCTTTGGAAGAGCTTAGACACTTGAAAGTAAATCATTTAAACTGTTTTCTGTTAGGTTTAGAAGCAGGGGAGCTTCACAGATATTCAAAGATGAAAAAAAATCAGATCAAATAGGATGAGGAGCTATGATGCCAAAGAGTAGGTTCAGGCTGGGGAAGGGCATAAATTTACTTCAGAAGCCTATTAGTCATTTGTCGCTTATTGTAGTAAGAATATAAAATTTATCAAACATATTTGCATGAATAATACCTGTAAATCAGAGATTAAAATATCTGTAGTTAGTAGAGATGGTTACAATGAAGAATCAGAAAATTATGGAGTTTTCCTTTTAAAACAGTGGTTGAAAGTCACGCTAAGTATCCAGAAAACACATTCATTAGGCAATACAGCTAAAATTATTTTTAATACCATGACATACTATAATAACTAAAGACACAAAATCATTCTATATTAAATCAGGATCTTATTTCATTTGTGCACAGGGATAATAAGAATGAGCACTGGGAACAATTTATAGAAATGCTATTTTAAAAGACTTCTCATATGAATACTTTGTAAAGGTTAGGCTTAACATTAAATTAAAACTCATGGAAAGCATTTCAAGTTGGGAAGGGATCTGAGACAACAGAGTCCAAAGAAATGTCATGGGACTGACCCTCTCAGATATCTGACAGTACTTGTCACATTCTAGCAGGTGTCAGGGGGTCACTCAACTAGTGGCTGAATGCTCTAACAAGTACTTGTAGGACAAAAAACAAAATCTGTTCCTTATTTAGAGTCTCAGGCTGAGGACCAGTCTCAGGCTGAAAGATTCAGAATTTCTAACAAGACAGGAAGCCAGATATCCAGCTATATTTTTCCATTAAGCTCTGTTAGTAACTCTCAGGTTAGACATCATTGGGAAACATTTTAGGTCAGAATTTGCTTTACTGCATTTGTTCAGTTAAATTTTGCTTAGTTCCACCTCTGAAAGTGCTTCTATGGATGCAGCCTGAAATTTCATTAGAGAAGGGGTGAAACCAGAGAAGACACAACTATGGGAAACTGGGTGTTCAAACTGCTTCCCCTAATAGCTTGAGGTCACTGTTTTAACAGTTATGGTAGAACGCATTATTTAAAAGACTCCATGTCTGAAGAATGCTTGCAGGGGAAATACCCCTATTAATCTCTTTCCACAAGTCTACTTTAATTATGCAATGGAAAACTGAACTCTGCTGTAACTGTGAAGTGTAATTCAGAATTATATTTTCATAAAGAAAGTTGACCATCAGATAGAAAAGAGATAAAGCAACAATTTTCCTCAAAGCACTTCTCTATGTGCTTGAATGACTTCAAAATCCATTACTCTAACCACACAAGGTAGAATTTAATTCAGAAATTTGTAAGTTAGTCTTTACAGCTCACTGCTTATCCCTTTTCCTCCTGCTGCCTACTCTCTCACACTTCATCTATGTCCATTTATGATCTTTCCCCCTATTTCTGATGAAGTTCTCCTTTAAAGCCCTTAAATCCTTAAATTAATCCAGACATTCTAGTTAATTCCAGATTGTCATCTTTGGAAAAACTGTTGCCAGGAATATGGATAAAGAAGGAGTTGGAAAGGGATATGTTGCAGAAAATGTGATTTATTCCACATTTCACAGGTTTATAGATTGACGGGGTAGAAGCAGTAGAAAGCAGATTTGCCTCAACCTATAGATTAGAAATTAAAGATTAAGCTTGACTCAACATTGATATTCAAGCCTTTCAATTTCTTCAGGCAGAAGAGATGTTTCTTAACTGTTACAGGGTCTAAGTCGTACTTTGTGAAATTCAAGAATAGATAAATCCCTTTCAAATGCATTGTTTAAAATGCACTATCTCCTTTAATCATTACAAAAAACTGCAAGTAAAAAGGAAGTACAAATCCTGGGCAGATGAGGAAGTTGAGGCACCAAAGACTACAGCATTTTGCCCAGTGTCATGCATGCAACTTGTGAGTGACAAGGCCAGGCGCTAGGAATGGGTTTCAAATCCACCCAGCCATCAGTCAAAGACACATGGTGGAAAGAATGTTAAAGGCAAAGAAATAGTTTCCGAGAATAAAGTTACAGCAGTCTGCATGTCCTTCTGCAGCTGATAACTAGGGCATCAATTTCCTTTGAAATTCAGGACTCTAAATAATCAGCTTCTTATATGGAAGGAACAAAAGACAGTGCTGTAATTTATGATGCTGATCCTGATCTACAATTAGATTTCACAGAACATGGAACATCAGATAGAAAGAACGATTAATTTAACTTCTTTGTCAATATAGAAAATTGCTAGTAATTTTGTATCTTTACAACACCTATTTCTTATTAAAAAGAAAAATGCAGCAGGTCATCTTCTATCTCTAATGGGGTTTGATAAGATCACCGTGTTTAAAAATCTATATTTAAGGCAGTGAGATAATGGTTTGCTTACCCCTCCTTCATGTCATTAATGGGAAGCGGGACCCTGCCGCCCCTGTCCAGGGCTGATGTGATGTTGATCGCATTCAGGCGCTCTGGCTGCCACACATTTTTCACTGCCCCAAGGAAGTCTCCAAGAACCTCGCTGGCCAGCATTTCTTCTACATTCATATTTTTAATGAAGAATTCTGCTTGATATGGTAAAGGGAACTCTAATTTTGGTGAAAACAAAAGATATGTGGTCTTTAACAAAGCAGTGTTTTAAAAAGCAAAACAGAAGAATAATGTGCAATTTGTTGATTTCTATCACAATATGAATATTGGGAAGGATGTTAACACTAATGATAAATGCTTTCAAGGTATAATATACACCTGATACGGAATTTGGTTACAATATAATCAAATCCAACTGGCAGCAGGATAATTTACATGATTTGTGCAAAGGAGTAAAAAGAAGTCATCAGTGGCCTGCCCTCCTTACCTGACAATGTATCTGGGTAAAAGAGTACCCAGATCTCTACATGGAATAATATTTCATATTTGCAGTGTTCTAAAACTGACCATTTTTTCAAAATATCTTAAAATTTGTCATGACCACCTTAGAGAGTACAATTTCCCATTGAACCAAGCACGGCAACTGCTGTAGAACAACACCCTTTCCAAACAGAGATGGTATTGCAGCTGATCTGATGAATTTCTGGCTCTTTACATGCTCAGAAACATTTTTTTCAAAATTATTGGAACATACTAAACATTACTTTTTTACTAAAGTAAATGTTATATTTTAAAATAATTCTCAAATCAATTTTATTCTTTGGATAACTCTATAATTATCTAGATAAAATGTAAGTATCTCATGAACTTCATGTCTCACATTAGTAAAGATGAACTTTTCCCCCCTCCAGTATATCATTAAAATATCCCTCTGGGTCCAGAGAAATAGTAAAGGGGTTAAAGTGTTTACCTTGCCTGCAACTGACCCCAGGTATGTCCCTGGTACTACCTGGCTCCTTGAGGATCATGAGGAGCATCCCCCAAACACAGAGCTGAGACTCAGCCCTATGACCTCTGGAAGTTGGCCCAAACCATCCCAAAATAACAAGTAAAATTTTTAAATTCCTCTGGAAAAATGTATGGAGATGAATGAAACCAGATTTTCAGTAGTTAAGTTAATGTGGTAGGAACACAACTTTCAGTGACTGCACTTGAAACTTATGTACTGTAATAAGGTAACGTGATTCAATAAAGTTTCTTTAAATATCATAATCCTGTAGTATCCTGGATCAAAGTCAGTGTTTCATGCATGTGAGCCATGCCCTTTACTACAAATTTACATTCCTGGCTGGTTTAAAATATTTTAAACCAATTCAGTGTCAAATTCAGACTCGATGGGCCAGAGAGATAGCACAGTGGATAGGGCACCTGTCTTGGACATGGCCAACTCAAGTTAGATCCCCATATGGGCCTCCCTAAGCCCCACCAGGAGTAAGCTCTGAGCACAGCCAGGTAGTGCCCCCACAACCATCCCCACCCCCACCGCCCAGGTTAATTTTAAGCAACACAATGTCAAAATCAGACTCATAATGTATTAAAATTACATATTTTCATAGTAAAAATTTACTTCACTTTATAAAATGCTACTTTTGAATTTCAAAGTATTATTTCCAATAATCTGACTATTTTATTAATATAAGAATGTTTTTATTGGGGCTGGATAGACAGCTCTAGTGGTAAAGTACATGCCTAGAGTGTGTGAGGTTCTGAATTCAATTCCTAGTACCACATGGCTGCCTAAAGTGAGAGCCCTATATAAAATATTTACACATGTGTATATAACATTTCTTTTTGTTTAATCATTTAAGGCAGTTTTTAAAAAATACTACAAGGCAGGTTAAAGGCTGAGGTGAATTATAATATTTCATCCTCACAATGGCAAGTATGTGCTTGTACTTTTTTCCCTGCCTTTTCTCCACACCCATACAGAGAGATGACTTTTAGATGAGCAGGCTGACCATGAAAGAGGTACAGAAATTTGCCATAACTTGAATTTACCTTATAGTATTGTTATCTAAGCGAAGGGAAACTGTGTATGTAAAGTGCTCAATGGACGATGTAGCATAGAATAACTTATAAGATACTGAAAAATTAGCTATTATTACAATGATCTGATAATATGGATAACCCCAATTCTTCCCTTATAAGGAAAAGGAAATAGTTCTAGACTATATGCAGATTTCAGGTCCCAGTAGTGATTATTACTATTAATAATGATATCATCTGATTAATGTAAACTTGAACATTTATAAAATATACTCTTCTTTGGTAAATAAAAGATAAAAATTACATTATAAATAGATGAAATATTAAAGATTTCATTTATAATGAAGCTTCTTCTTTCGTATTAAAGGACATTTGATACACAGGTAAAGACAGGGATGATACATTCTCTGGCTTTAGAATTTTCGTCAGTAATTTTTGAGTATTTCAAGACCCTAGTCACAGAAGTCTCTTGTGTGTGTAAAGTGACATGGGAGGGGAGACACTCTAGGCAAGACTCAGGATGCCATGTTGCACCAGGGGTTGTATCTGGGAGTTCCATATGCAAAGCATGTGCTTCAGCCTTTTTAGATATTTCCCTGGCCCCCACAGAAGTTTCTTTACTTGTTTCCTACACTGTTATTCATTCTGTTTATAGTTTGAGCAAATCTACTTGATGAATGCCCTTATATGCACACTTCTATGACATATTTATTCTTTTTGACATAGATTTTTTTTTTTGCTTTTTGCGTCACACCGGGCAATGCACAGGGGTTATTCCTGGCTCATTCACTCAGGAATTACTCCTGGCGATGCTCAGGGGACCATATGGGATGCTGGGAATCGAACCCAGGTCAGCCGCATGCAAGGCAAATGCCCTACACGCTGTGCTATCACTCCAGCCCCAGACATAGATATCTTTAATTTTACAGGTAGAGTTCTTATACAGATAAACAGTAACTCAATCATGCCACATTTCCCTCTTAAACTAAAAAATAATCATAAAGAATTATATAATAAAGAAATATATAATAAATAATATAGCACTGTAGCACTGTCATCCCATTGGTCATTCATTTGCTCGAGTGGGCACAAGTAATGTCTCCATTGTGAGACTTGTTGTTACTGTTTTTGGCATATTGACTATGCCACAGCTTGCCTGGCTCTACTGTGAGGGCGGGATACTCTCAGTAGCTTGCCAGGCTCTCCCCGAGAGGGAGAGAGGAATAAAATCCGGGTCGGCTACATGCAAGGCAAACACTCTACCCGCTGTGCTACTGTTCCAGCCCAATAAATAATATAATAAATATATAATTAAGTTTCTTGGCAGTAAATACTATTTTTAAATAATAAATATAGATTTTTAGGGTCCTAGAAATTTATAATCTATTAACTGCATTCACCATTCAATACCCACTTTTCTAAAGAATCCATGCTACTTCTGGAAAAACTCTCATTTGCCTTCTTCTGATCCTTGAGACCTGTTGCAAGGGTCTTTTTTTTCCTTTTTTTTTTTTTAGATCTGCTGCTGCCAAGCTGCCACACCCAATGGAGGCTCTGGGCCTGCAGCTGTCTGCTCTCTACCCAGCCAACTACTCTGCCAGGTCTCCCAAGATGAGTCACAGCAGCTTTCTAACTTTGGGGAAATCCCATGCCTGCTATATTTGGACATCACAGAAGCCAAGGGAACAGTAGGCCAACAGACTGGTGGCAAGCCTCTGAAGCACTAAATTTAATTTAGAAAATCATTCTATGTACACTGCATGAGCTCCATGCTGTGTGATCCTACACGATTAATTTCCCATAAGGTCTCCAAGAGCAGAAGACAGCTGGTTAGGGAGACAAACTGAAGATGACCATCCTGGTACTCAACTCTTATTTCTTTTCCTAGTATTATCTGGAAGACATGATATGTGTAGGGCATACTCAAAGATGTACATTCTAGTTCCTATACACACTGCATATAGACCTGCAATGGCAAATATATCCATTGAATTCAATGGTTTTAATAGTTTTGTACCACTGTAACCTTACATAAAATTCATTAAAGCATCTTTTCCTGAAATCCCAAAGCCTATCCTCTCTCTCTTTCTCTCATTCTTTCTCGAGTCCTGATTTTAAATAGTCCCTCCAGCTTCCCATCAGCACCTGCTTCAAAGAGATCCCTGCACATCAGCAACATCTATACAGATGTCTTAAGTACACTGAATCATAAAACTGAGACAGGACTTGAAAATTAGAATGTTCAGCCCTATAGACAAGGCTGCCTTTACATTTATAAGAACACCTGTCCTTGACAGAGTTTTATTTGCGTTCCTCTGGGAGCATAATGGTGAGATTACTGGTTTAAGCCCATTATATTGTCACTATATAACTATTATTGATGGATTCGAAGAAAAATAAGAACTTTGTAAATTTTTTGTTGACTTTTTGGGGTCACACCCATTGATGCTCAGTCTCTGCTCTCAGGAATTACTCCTGGCGGTGCTATGGAGTCCACATGGGATGCTGGGGAAGGAACCTGGGTTGGTCACTTACAGGGCAAATGCCCTACCCGCTCTACTATCATTCCAGCCCCCACTTTGTAATTTTTCTGCTCATTAAAGGTACTACAATTCTATAGGAAAGACAGAGAATTATAACTGGTCTCAAAGCAAAAATGAATCCTGACCAAAAGCCCTTGGGATCATAAAAATTAGAGAAACAATATCCAGGACCATAGAATCAGCACTTAAACTTACTTTTTATAATGAACTTTAAATTTGAGTTATTTTTTATACAATATGGATTACAATAGAACGTTTATATTTTTATATACAAAGGTATTGTTCTATTGCTACCACTTCTACAAAACGTGCAAAGCCTTCACCACTGTCCTTAGGTCCCTTCTAATCTGTCCCCTCCCTCCCCACTCATACCCTACACTCATACTTGATAACCTTGGTTTCATTATCAGTTTTCAAACATTTTATTATTGAACATGTCTATCCATTGCTTTGTTTCTTATAATAGCCAAGATCTGTAAAGCACATAAATTCCCAACAACAGGTGAGCTGGATACACACACACACACACACACACACACACACACACGCACACACACTGAAATACTATTCAACTACAAGAAAATATGAAATGTTGTCTTTTGCTACAACTCGAAAGGAAATAGTATCATGTTAAGTTAAAGGAGTCAAAGGGAGACCAAGTGTCAGATGATCTCACATGCATTTTAAGTTACCATACTATTGCCTGCAATTGATACTGCTATAACACCTAGAAAAACTCACATGAAGGTGTTAAAAATTCAAACCATCTTCCCAATTATGTACTATACTGACAGTTCTACTAAAATTGCATTCTCTTGTCTATTTGAAGACCATTTTTACCTTGTCTTTACTGAATTACCACTAATTTCAAATTAATAGGTTTTGATAAAACATTATATACATACCTGTTTTTTAACTGTGCTAGAAAAGAGATGTAATAGCCCCCAACATCCAGGATGCACAATTGCTTTAATGTTTGCAGGAGAAGTTAGTGCTGTATCAACTACCCATCAATTGATGTTATAAAAAAGATTAGACTTCACTTACAAATTTTAACTAAAAAATTCCCCAGTCAGATACCAAAATACATTTTCCCCAGTCAAATACCAAAGTAGAGTTAAATATTTCTGAGTGTAATGTTCAGAAATATCTTCTGTATTACCCTTCAAAATCCTTGGGAATCACTTAAAATTCGAGCATATAACTCTAACTTGCCTGTAGACTCCAGAAATTATTGATGCATGATTGTTTAGGAAATAATGTGACCCAAATTATCAATTATTTCTGTCTTCTGTGAACTCTATCACTTCACACACAATTCTGTACTTCTAGCTATGATAAGTTTTAGAACAAAATAATAAAACTAATAATTACTAGATCATGCACTTGGCACTTAACCCTGGGTTAAGTACATTTCAGTACTTGATTAATGAAATCCTTAACCCAAACTTATGGGAGAAATTATATTATTGTCCCAGTGAAGCAAGAGAGTTTTTAATGCACAAAATTTATTTCGAAAGACTTGAAGGGATGGGCCGGAGTAATAGTATAGTGGGTAGGGCGTTTGCCTTGCACATGGCCGACCCAGGTTCATCCCTGTCATCCCATATGGTTCCCCAAACACCTCCAGAAGTAATTCCTGAGTGCAGAGTCAGAAGTAACCCCTGAGTATTGCTGGGTGTGACCCAAAAAGAAAAATAAAGACATAAGGGGAGAAAAAAAGAAAGGAATACAAGTTCAAGAGAGAACATGGATTTCTCCAGAGTGGAAAAAAGCAAACAGAGAGAGAGGGGGGCGGGAATCCACGTTCAGCTTAAATGAGCATCATGAAATCATATATATTCTGTTTTGTTTTTGTTGGAACACACCAAGAGGGGCTCAGGGTTTATTCTTAACTCTGTGCTCAGGGATAACTCCTGGCAGTGCTCTGGGAGGTGCTGAGAATAGAATCCAGGTTGCCTATATGCAAGGCAAGTATGCTACATGCAGTACTGTTATGCCCAAGAAACTGTATTCTCAGTTCCAATTTACAGGTGAGGAATCCAAGTTTAGGGGAAATAGTGATCTCATTTGAGTCCCCACCTCACAGTTTTTTAGCATTCTAACATATCATGCTACTTTTATAACAAATTAAATATTACTTAACTTTATTTCTGTATTATCCTAATTCATTGTTATATTCATTACATAGTATTTAAAAATTCTTCACTATACTTTAGTCATAAAATATAATGAAACACTTTTCATAAATAATGAAATGTTCAGATGATCAGCAATGTTTTTCATACCTACCTTCTGCTGACATTATATTAATTATTAAATTATGCCTTGCAGTCTCAAAGGTACGCCTGTTGTAGGCAGTTATCTATCAGAAAAAGAAAATTATAAAGAAAGTGAAATGCTATATGGAAAACAAATTCAAAGTGAAAACATTTTCCAAATTGTCACTTTTCCATATTAATTACTTACAAATATACTTAAAATAAGAATTTAGAGCTTTAGCAATGAAAAAATAGTCATATCTATTTAACATGCTAAAACAAAAAAGCAAAAGTCAGAGAACCCCATTTCTACAAGACCATTAAGTGCTAGTAACAATGAAGATGCATCATTAATAAGTAGATTAATATTATGAATTACTTACCAATACTGTTATAAAAATTTTTTAATGATAAATTTTTACTATTAAATAAATAGAATTTAAGGGTTATACTGGGAAGCAAAATTTAAAACAAGCATATCACTGTGCTATTTGCATTTAGTATTAAACTGCACACCAGCCAATTAAAAATGTCATAAATAACTTTATGGAAATCATATCTCATTTACTATACGAGTAAAACAGCAAGGATCATAGTCTATAAAGCTTATGGCACATGCTCAAAAACACAAATCAATTGCTTTGCAAAGTCAAATATTAGTAAACATTTGCAGAGTCAATGAACCTACATCAAAGTCAACTCAGAAACAACCGCTGCAAACAACAAAGCAAAGTCCAATAACCGGATATGGATTCAAAAATTAAGGAATAATTAACTTTATAGCAGATATTAAATCATTCAGACAGTTCTGAAGTACCTCAGAAAAAGCCCCAGTGTTTGTGTAAGAGTCCTAGAGTCCCAGCACTAGCCTTCTGGAAGTGATTGTAGTTCTAGCTGGCACTGAGACAAAGAGTAGGATAAAACTGACTCAAACCAAGAAGAAATTCCTGTGCACTTAAAATCAAAGACCACAGATTTTTTATCACATCACCTATGAGTTTAAATTAACTAAATTATAATCATGTGAAATACTTGAGAGAATGTTAAACATCAGAATTTTGGACTAAATATAATGCAACCTTTAACAATGTTTAAAATGTAATTTTCTGAAAGGCATATTATTTCATAAGTTAAAAAAATTTTCCTCATGCCATCAAATTTTCATTAGATTTAATTTATATTGCTATCTGTTGCAAAAGACTGTTTAGTTGAACATAAAAATTAAATGTATTCATTAAAATAATCTGTGTACTACTGTTCACCAAAAGCAAGTGAGAAGAAGCAAAACAGTTTTATTTGGGAATCTTCATGGTTTAAAAAGTTTACTATATATAAAAATCTTAATTATAATTTAATAGGAAGGTTTCAATCCTCTATACTTATAATACGCAAAAGGTAAAAAGTTAGTAGTAAAGACTAGATAGTTTCAAGTTATTTTTTTTCAAACATTTTTATGGCTTTTATTACCATAATTAGCACACATTTTATTATAAAATTCACAGATTCAAAAAGTTTTTTTAAATCACAAGTGACAGAAGAGATTGAAGAATAATCAGAAGGGAGAATTTTACCTTAAAATATATTCAATTCAATGTTAATTTTAAGTTAAAACAAAATATAGCTCTTCTATAACTTATAACGGGATATTTAAATACTGTAATAACTTCAGCCAGGTTTTACCTTTCATGATGATGTAAAAGCCCTTCATAACAGAGATGTATGCAGGCATGTTTACACATACTTTCTTGATGGCTTATTTCAGGAACAGTAGCTACTCTCATTCAGAAGCTTAATAAATAACTACTGAATAAATTAACCAGTGGATTTATATGGCTAAACATTAGTTTACACTATGCATAACTCCTTTATTGCTTTTCTTTGTCTTTTAGCAATATTAGTAACAGTATACTTAGAGTAAAATAAATACATTACTGTATAAATGAAAATATAAGTTATTCACAGGGAAATCATTACCTATGCCAGAAGAAAGATATGCTAAGTTCTCACCATTATCTCAGAAACAGATTATTTAACACAATAGTTCTATTTTAGTAGTAAGGTATAAGTACATGAGAACTGGGAATCCTGGCTCACTATTACTGTTCCTCTCTTATCTGAGCCCCTTGCTTCTCTCAACTTAGAAGCTGCCACTTTTAACTTTTTCATACCATTCATTTCAAAAATAGTTTAATAATAAATGTATACATACATAAAATATACTGGTCTTGAATATTATAAAAATGGTAAACTATGTGGCCAGAGAGATAGCTCAAGAGGTACAGCAAATGCCAGGCACTGCGTTTGTTCCCTGGGCACAAGCTCTAAGCCATCTGGCCTATACTGCTGGGCTGAGCCACAATGGGCATGGCCAACAATTTCCACCAGCACTGCTGGGGATAGCACCTAATAAAAAAATAGTAAACTGTTGGGCCAAAAAGGTAGCATAGGAAATGACACTTGAGCTATGATAAAACACTTTATAACAGTCCAGAGAGAATGATACCAGGGTTATAAGGCCTTACATGCACGTCTTACATGCATGCCATGTTTGGATTTCTGGCACCATATTTAGTCCCCCGAGTACTGCCAGTGGTCATCCTCAGCCCCTCAGCACAGATCTGAGAATGGCCCCTGAACACCATCTAGTGTCGCCCAAAACACCCCTCAATCCTCCGCCCCCTGCAAAAAAAAAAAGAGTAGTAAACTGAAGTTTAAAATGGTAAGGAAAGCCTTCTAGGACTTTTAAAAACACAACATTACATTCAAAGCATTCATCCATATCGTTGGGTAAGTTTTAATTCACTGTTGTTCAAAGGCCCAAAGGTAATTCAATGGGAGAACACAACTGAGTTGGGGAGGCTTGAAAGGGAAAGGGTGTTAAGGTGCTTGGGGAGGGAAGGAGGTACACTGGTGATGGGTGTGGTGTTGGAATTATATGCATGAGAACCCATCATTAAAGGTAGTATAAATTATAGAGACAATCAGTCAAATTTTTAAATAAAAATTTAATAAGATAAATTCATTGCTATTATAAACAGTCACTGAACACTCTACCATTTATTTCTATATCCCCTTTTGATGAATTTCTGGGTATCCACTGCTTTGTGGGATTCCAGTATTTTTTTACACAAATATTGCTCAATGAGTATGATTGTAAGTGCCTCCAGGTAAATATTTACATGTGAGATTTTTGGATATATGCCTAGAAGTGAAATAGTTGGACCTAATACAGTGATACTATGTGAAATATTCAGTACCGTCTTTCAAAGTGCTATGCCAATTCCTGTATCTACCCACAAAATTTTCACTATGGCATTACATTAAATATTCTTCATTAATGACAAGTTTCTTTTAACTGGAATTTATATCTCCTCTTCAGTAGAATACTTTTTCTTACTGAACTGCTGTATTTGTTTGGGATTTTAAATACCTGTTATTAGTAAATTGTATATATTTAATATATCTTCCTCCAGTTAGTGGTTTGCCTTTTCTTTAAATGATTTCATTTGGTAAACACAACTTAATAGAATTTATAAATCTTTTAAGTGAAAATAACCAAATTTTATTTACTTATTTAGTGCTTAGATGGCCTATGGCTAAGTCCTATAATGTTCTGTGATTTTTTGCTGTGAAGAACCGAATTTTATCTTTGCCATATGATTAACCAGATTTCTGAACATCATTCAATAAACATTCACTTCTACACCATTTCTTTAAACATATATAATTACTAACTATATAGATAAATTTGTTTCTGGATTGCCTACTCTAGACATTAATTTTAAAAAATATGTATCAATCATATGATAAATATATCTTCAAATCTGGAATGAATTCTTCACCTTCTCGTTTTTTCTTTTTTAAATGTGTCCTGAGGGGACAGAGAGATGGCACAAGGGTTAAGATGCTTGCCTTGTATGTGGCATAGTGCACATGGAGTCTCTCCCACACTGCATCTGGTCCCCCGAGGACTGCCAGGGATCACTCCTGAGCAGTCAGGAATGACATCCCAGGACCACTGGGTGTGATAAAAAAAATCAAAGCAAAAAACAACAAATACCAAGGAGTATTATTATATAATTTCTTCATATATTTTACAATTCGCTTAAACATAATAGCAGCAAACATATAACCTAAAATTGGCTTGCCAAGTTACATGAAAAAGATTATTGCAACTTTTTTTTGGCTTTTTGAGTCACACCTGGCACGCACAGGGGTTACTCCTGGCTCTGCACTCAGGAATTACCCGTCAGTGCTTAGGGGACCATATGGGATGCTGGGAATTGAACCCAGGTCGGCCGCGTGCAAGGCAAACGCCCTACCCTCTGTGCTATTGCTTCAACACTGATTATTGCAATTTTAATTAAAATTTCAGTGAAATTTCAGGTCAATCAAGGAAACCATGGATCTCCACATAATTGTGTCTACCTATCCTCAAATGTTCTTATTATTTATATAAGTATTCTTAATATGCTTTTTCTATTTTCCTCACACAGATCCTATATTGCTTATATTCTATTTATTCCAAGTACCTTAGAGTCATTTTTTATTTTTCTAATTCTATTTTGAACAAATAAAATTTTCAATTTATTTCAAAGTCTTACAGATTTAATTCTTTTGTTTTATTTATAATAGCCAAGGTTTCCAATATATTCCATGATAGAGAGTATTCTTCTTCTTTGTTTCTGAATTCAACTGGAATTCCTCTAAAATTTTTTCATTAAGAATGTTGCTACTTCATAGAAATATAATCAACTTTTATATATTTATCTTATTTCCTATAACTCTTATGAAGACATTTGGGACTTAGAGCTTTAGTGAATACTTTTGTATGTTCACATATAAAATCATTCATTGGCAAATAATCTTCTCTTTTTTTTCTGTTTATAAAAAAAGAATGTTTGCTGCTATTTATTATGTTTAATAAGTTATATATTTGATTAAGGCAGATCACATAGATTTCAAGTCTATTAAGACCTATTTTCTCTTATGTCAAGAATAGGAGTCAAATTTTATTAGTTCTGCTATACCTATAAAGATGATTATGCTATTTATCTGCATTCATCTAGAAGTGTAATTAGTTATATATATGTTTTTCTTTCAGAAAATTACTAAATATTTGAAAATAAGAATAACCTTATTTCCCATATCTACATATACTTGTGTCAAAATGCCATAACAGATTTTCTAATAGAAATCACTGAAAAGTCATATTATTAAAAACTTCCAATAAAAAAAGTTATCCCTTTTTAGCCAAAAAGGAAATTAATATCCTTAGTCAAGGGCTGATTAAAACTTTGGAGACTAAACCAAAATATGTTATCCATTGAGAGCTTGGGAGGAAACCTGACACCTGAAATCTGTAAAAGTCCCTGAATTCTGATGCCATTGCCTGGTCTCTACCAGTAAATTCTTATGGGATTGAACAGCTACACTAGAAGCTAAGATTAGAGAGAGCCTGAAACTACAATTGGACTCACCTAGCAATGCCATTCAGTAGCACTGTAGCACTGTCCTCCTGTTGTTCATCGATTTGCTCAAGCGGGCACCAGTAACATCTCCATTGTGAGACTTGTTACTGTTTTTGGCATATTGAATACACCACGGGTAGCTTGCCAGGCTCTGCCTTGCGGGCAGGATACTCTCGGTAGCTTGCAGGGCTCTCCGAGAGAGACAAAGGAATTGAACCCGGGATTTTCAAAGTCTCATATTTTTGAATAGAGCAAATAGTGACATGCTTTAGTATTAATATTGATTCACCTTTAAAAATTACTATCACTGTCCTGTTGTTCAATGATTTGCTCGAGTGGGCACCAGTAATGTCTCCATGTGAGACTTGTTGTTACTTTTTTTTTTTGGCATATCGAATGTGCCACAGGTAGCTTGCCAGGCTCTAATTTCTCTAAAAGTTCAATGTTATCTTTGTTTTTGTTATAAAATATTTTAATATCTTCTGGGTACTTTGTGAGGAACTGGTAAAAATATAAAGAATTTTAATAACACCAGAGTGGCCAAATTTAAAAGTCAAACATTAGCAAGGCTTATTGTGTGATCTCCCCCTACCAACATCAACACAGCTATTCCCATCTCACTCTCTATGAGCTCTAAATTCTCTGACACCATGTGGTTTTATTTACACCACAAAGGTTTTTATGTACTGTTTCCTCCATCAAAGACAAGTTTCCTTTTAGTTTATGAAGTCCTATTTATCCCGTTATGTTCTGTAATAAATAACACCTTACTATAACAGTTTACTACAGTGTTGATTAAATTTGGTTTCCATTTCAATGTTTTAACTACTGAACGTATAATAGTAGAACTTACCTATTAGCCATCTTTCTATCACATCTTTCTATATCATAATGTTTAGAACACAATAGTGACTCAAAAATGCTTCTTAATGCTTACTTTCACTAAAATTAATTTAGCATTAATATTGGGAGCAAATTCATATCTGACATTTTCAATTCTTTCTTAAATAAAATTTATATTATAGTCACTGTCACTGTCACTGTCATCCTGTTGCTCATCGATTTGTTCGAGTGGGCACCAGTAACGTCTCACATTGAGACTTTTGTTATTGTTTTTGGCATATCCAATACGCCATGGGTAGCTTGCCAGACTGCCGTGCAGGTACGATACTCTCGGTAGCTTGCCAGGCTCTATCATTTTAAAATGTCTTTTGGTATTTTCATTAATTTATAAGCTGCTCTAACATAAAAACAAAAACAACAGCTTATAGGAAGGAATAATGCATTTTAAAACGTTACCTCAAATGTTTTCTTGCACAAAATATTGAAAACCAGAGCCATGTAATTTTAATTTCAAAATTTGAGACTCAAATTTTTTTAATGAAAAGTATAATTTTGTTTGTTCTAAAGTTACCTCAATGATTGTTGGTTTTCCCACATTTTCAGCTGTTGGAGATCCGTATAAGACACCATCACTATAAGGTGTCCTTTGGATATATCGAAGCCATCCAGGTCGATCAGGATAACCCATTAAATTTGTATTAAATGTTATGGGATCATTACTAATCTCACCTAGAAAGCAAGCACAGGATTTAGATTATGGGAATTATTTTCAAACATAAAGATTTAATAATTCAAATAAAAATATTACTAAGTATTTTACACTTGTAGCAAACTACACAGCCCCCAAAATAGCAGTCTGGTCATGTAGATTCTTCTACTTTGTATAGATATTTAGTATTACAAGAAAGTAAGCTTTTTAAAAACAGAAATAATATCTTTTTTTGTCATGGAGGGAGGAGTGGAAATGCTCTGCTATGAGACAACTCTACATTTCAGAAAAATTTTCTAAGGTATTCTCTTGAGAAGTCTTTTCATAAAATTCTGGACACTGTTAAACTAATCTTAGGGATATTTCAAAATTATAATGAAACGATGTAATTTTAAAAGCATTACAGGATGACTTTAAAATGATGTTACAAGTCTAATGTTAGCAATCACATTTATTAATAATATTGATAGCATCATTTATTAGCAGCTTCCTATCCCTGTATTATGTACTTTTAAATCACCATTTCATCTGATTTTCAGACATACTATGAAAGCAGAGCTATTATTAGTCAAATTCTATTAATGGAATATGTAATTGTCTATGTTAAGTAAGTTTTCCAAGCTTATATTAAGTGGTAAAGCTAGAATCTAATCCTGATTGACTCCAGAACCTATGTTCTTTCTTCTCAAATGCTGGAGTTTCTGTTGAAAACAGACACAGTTTGGCAAGGAGAATGCCTGGCAAGAGAACACTTTAAAACAACTGATGAAAAGACCATTTTTTTAAATGCTATTAAAAGCATAGTTCACAATGCTTTGGATGTTTTCAGAAGTTACTAATCATATATTTAATAAAAATGTTTATTATAATCGTAATAAATTTTAGAAATATGACAATACAATATATTTAAAACAACAGTGTAAATAAGATTTTATAATTAGAATTACTTTGAAGGAAAAGTTAATCTTGATTAAGAACTAATGTAAAATTATCTCAAACACTTTTTTAAAGGAATATTTAATGCCACATTCCATTCTTATCTACAGCTTAGTTTCCTCAAAATCACTATACTACATGAAAATCTAGTTTAATATGAAAATTCACATTCGCATGGTTATAATAATTATTATCTACAGATTAATAATTTGTCAGAAACCCAAGACTAAGGAACCAGAAATAGGCTTGATTTAAAATTTGAAAGCAAATTATTTCCTTCTGCAATTAAATTTATCATATTTAAATGAGAAGCATCTTACAACAACCAAATGATCACATTTCTATACCATTTTAAATAAAGTTAATAACATGTTTTATACATATCACATAAAATAGTTATTGGAAAAAATTTTAATTAAGTACTTTTCTCCCCACCACGAACATACCAGGTTTGGGGTAAGGGGGAAATTCCCCCTTAAAATACTCTCTTTCCAAAACATGAACAAATAGGACACCTGCAGATGGGTATACGTTTCGATCAGAGTGCACCTTTGAGAATATAGTGTATACTGAAAGCACAAAGAAAAAACATGTTATAGACAAATAATAAGATGTGTTCTTGATAATTCAACTCACTATTAAGGAGGACATCACTATTCAGAAATTTCTAGGAAAATTGAAGCAACATGCAAGATACTATTAATAAGTTTGTTTAAAAGGGAAGTGATTTTAGAACAAAACATGCAACATTTTTCAACTTGCTATATTCCAAGATTTTTCTAGTGCAATGTAAGAAAAAATGGACATGTTCAATATTTTAAATTGTTGCTAAATATTAAACTGACCATAAAATATTTTATAACTTTTAAGAGAAACATATCATGAGAACTGATTAATTACATAATTGCAGATCCCTTATTTCCTTCTTTCAAATATATGCAGTAAATTTTTAAAGTTTTTGTTTGCTAGACAAAACACATGACTAATAAAGTCCATATAACTTTCAGATAAACTTATTAAATGGACTGCATATTTTATGAGTATTACAATTTCTTTATCTACTAGAAATGACTTGTTACATTTTCCCTTATGTGACAGTAATTCATATACAGTATATTCTAATATAGCCTATCTAAGTAGTAACAATTACATAATAAAGTTTAGTACAAGTAATTCAAGTGAAAAGGAACAGATTTCATCATATGCTGGTTACTTAAGATCATGTTTTAAATGGTCTAATTTGTTTGATTGGCTCTACCCACTGTTTTTCTTCTGAACTCATCTCTACCAATATATTACTGCTATTAACCTGGTTGCTTCTACAAACTCTTCGGATTTATAGCTTCCTGACTGATTAGTGGCTGCAACTTTTAAACAAATAAGGCTTATCAGTTTGGTTCTTTCTCTTAGTCACTGAGAGATTTTAAAATTGAGTAATTAACTTTAAGTATCCCAAGACTATTCATTTCAGGCCACAAATGAATAAAAGTATTGGACAGTAAGACATCTGATATATTTTTCAGCATAAAATCAGAAGTCCCAAAAAATGTTTATTTGTAAAATCTCGTCCATACTCTTCTGTGGGTGGCTTCCCCAAATAGAGTTCTACACTAAAATATTGGTTTGTAGATTCATATATCCATAGCTTTACTGCTAAAAGCACAGATTTAAACACTATCTAAGCTGCAAGTTAGGTTTATACTTGGTTGCAGAGACTTGTTTCTTGCTGTTTCATTTTGTGCTAATATTCTTAAGTAGTCTTTCCAAGGCAATTAGGGCACCCAACTTCTACACAAGAACAATTTGCATACTCACCCGTGGAAACTGTGGAAATATTCCATTAAACAAAGAGAATGAATGAATCATAGAATACTAGATGACTGGATCCACCAGCTGTATTTCACAACCTTCCCTGTATGCTAAGTGCTATGGGGGAAACAAAAATAAAGAAAACCTAGATTTTGCTTTCCATGAATTCAACACCTGAATTTGGAGACCACTGCCCACCTAACTGGGCATTATCTCAAAGGATTACACTGCCCTGGCAATACCTGTAAAGACAGTGAGAAGCAAAGAAGAGTGGAAAAAACCTGAAAAAGATTTATGTTAAAAAAAAAACAAAAAAAACAGAACTCAATATGATTATTAAAATACTAAATATCTCTGACATTCAGAGATGAAAATATTATGTATTTCAGTGATAAAAATATGGTACAAAATGCAATCCTGGGGAAGTGGAACCCTTTTAAGAAAGAGAACTAAGGTAGCTATGATAGATATGGGGCTACATTTCAGGTAGGAAGAAGAAAAACTAGAACGAAAAGAAGTCTAAGTATAGGGCTTGGTATTCCTACTGAGAAGTTATTTAATTCTATGTAAAAAGGTGTTGATAATTGCAGATTGACCACAACCCGACACTCAAAGTACAGGAATAGTATAGATCTAAAAGAATCTTTTTAAAAGTCTGTAAATCACACTTTTGAACATTAAAACACCTTGAACTCTGACAGTGAATTTTATTTACCTTTGTTACTTTCTCAGCACCTAGAAGAGAGTCTGGCATATCATAATAATTTTATCAGTGCCTACTATATGGATGAATTCATTCTCATACAAAGCATTATAGAGGGAAACACAGATCTCTTGTTTGTAGACTAAAAACATACCCTAAATTCAAATTTCGATTATTCAACTTGAATTAATTCTAATTTATATAGCAGTTTAATTTTCACTCCCATAAGGTGGTAAAAGCTTCTTTTAAAGTGAATAGAGGAAGCCTGTTTAGATAAAATACCATTGAAAAGATTCTATTTTCTATGTAGCCCCAGTCAGGGCCAGAAGTAAAACCGTAAAAGGGTACCTGCCACTCTGTATAACCTCACTTCAAGGACTAGTACAAAACATTTCTATTTCGACTTTTATAAAAAAAAATCTCTACAATCTACAGAGCTAAACCACAATGTTCCACAGCCCTCCTGGGTTTTAAGATGACATGCACATTTCTTTATTCATGTGTACTCAATTGCCTTTCTGCAATCTGCTGAACTGCATACTTGCTGGTCAGTTACCTTGGCAACTCCACAGTAAAGCCTGCTTCACTTTAAGTATAGTATGCCATGCACTTTGAAAAACATGATACAGATGTAGCACACGTTCATCATCTAGAAATGGAAAATGACTAAGCCACAATATTTTGTTTGTGAAAATAATACTTCCTTTCTCTAGCACCAGCTTAAGTTATGGGCACCCATATATTTCAGATAAGTGCCCCCTGCCTTCACTTTTTTTTTTTAATTTACAAAGCAAATATACTATCAACAGAGGCTCTTTGGGCAGTGTTTATGCCTCGTTCCTTTCCAGAACAACGTATGACACAAAACTCAAAAATCATAAGCTCCTGTTTTATGCGTGAGCTTTATAAATAATGCTGATAGCATCTGTACTAACACCCACAAAGGATGTTACTAACATTTAACACATGTTGCACTCACATATGTATGTCTAGGCAGCACTCACAAACAGTAAAGCTGTTTTCCTTAAGTCCAAGTCTGGAAAATCAAATTTAAACTCTCAAAGAATACATAATTCTAAAATTTAATGATCTGAAACATACACGTGTACAGGGCTATGCTAATCAAGCTGAGGTCACAGAGTCTGGCCTCCTTTTGTATGGCATGTCTTTACAATGTCTACAACTGCAAATCCATTACCCCTGTAAACACATGCCATTAGATACAAGTGGAACTGGAAACCAGTTTGTGGTTAAATCTTTTCAAATCCATCATCATTAATGGGGGAAATAATTAAACCAGAAGTACAACCCACAAGGTGTCAATAACATCACCTTCAAATAGTAAAGGTTTTTAGATTTTCAAAGATTGGTAAAATGTGAAGACTGCAGGTCATTTTTTTTTAAGGAGAATTATGTATCTGAACTGGGTAGAGCAAACAAATATGGGAGAAGCGTCCAGTTAATTATATAATCCTCTTTAAAACTAGTTTTAATGTCTCTTCACTACATTAACAAAATATTTTTTTATAAAATGGTGTTCAATATGTTTTAATCATACTGTACAGAAACTACAAACCATTTTAACTATATATTGTGTGACAGCAAAGAGCCAGGAGCCAAGTAACAAACGGTGATGACTCTTTTATTTTAATGACTATCTTACTTTAAATTTGGGGTCTCATGATAGCTAAATAGTATCCTGTCTTCTTTTATTAATAGTCCATCTGAAATTTTCTCCCAATGAAAGCAACATCCTGATGAAAATAAGAGGTCGTGCATCTGTGTGCTTATTTATAATTATTTCAAACAAAAGCAAATTGGGATGCATTTAGTAAACATTAAGTTTCGAAAGGATTGTGGTGGTGTAATGCTAATGAATTCATAGTATATTAAATTCACAATTATAACAATGATTACTTTTAATGGCATGTACCCGTGCACAGGCACGTATGTAGTCCCTTTTCTACAAAAAGTTGTAAGAACACTGACTAGTTCTTTTTGTACTGTCACTAAGAACAAACACACGGCTATAGAGATAAAAAAGCTGCTCAGTACAAGACCCTTTACATTCTGGCCAGATTTAAATCTTAAAGCCATCTCCCCTGTGAAATCTGTGAGGAGAAAACACTTTTTGTCAGTATTTACACCTAAATGACCTTTATTGAGGTACCTGCCAAATGTCTATTGTAGATGCTTTATCCACTTCAAAAATCCCATTAATATCATCATTTTATGCTTTTTTTTAAGATTTAGGTGATTATAGTAAAATCTCAGCATACTGGAATCTCTATGAAAAAGAAATATCCCAGATCTAAAGTGGAATTTTAAAAGAATCCAGCTTGTTCTTTTTCATGATGGTATAAGGTCATCATCTAGCACATTAATTATTATACAATTTTATTATGTGAAGCCTTTATGAACTGGTTGCCTTGTTAGTTACCAATACATAGTGAAGGCGGGTTCTGGTCCACTGGTGCTTTTTAAAGGTTGGGTGTTTTATAGATTTTCTGTTTTCTCATTTGTAGACCAACTGTCAGCTGTCATTATCTATTGTTATCAGTATGTTTCTGATAGCAGCTTCACTATCCCTTCTAATTTGCTGCTATTAATTTGCTGCAGGTTCAGGATACAGACTACAAAATGTGTAAGACTGTATATTAGAGTAAATACAAATTCGTTCTATCTAACACAGGTAACCATGAAAAACAGAAGCTGCATTCGCAGCATCCAAAAATTATTTGGTGGTATATTTTCTGGTTCTTAGTAAACAGTTCACTACTGATTAGATAGATACTTTTACTAAAACTGAGATAAAGTCAGTATTTGAGGAAATAGCAGCATAAACTTCATGTACTGACTGTGTTCAAGAATAATACCATAGAAAATCTTAATTCAACCAACTAAGTCAACAAGATTGTCAAATCAAAATGAATTTAATGTGTTGTATAAAATAAGTTATTATATATTTGATCTGTCATAAAAATAGTTCATATTTAAAACAAAGATTAATTAAGTTATCTGCTACCCTTAGCAATAACCACACTATACTAAGGAATACATTAATAAGAAATAAAAATATATTTCTAAAAGCATTTCAATTTTGTTAATTTGCCTCTCATACTCAGAATTTTTTAAGATATAGGCTATAACATAGGAAACATTAAAAAGTGCTTTCAATGGAACACAAATTATTTACGTAAAAGAGCATACTGCACAACTGTATGTGTTACTGTCTTAATGGTATTATCTGGGAGAAACCAAATAAAGATGATGTGGTTTACATGATGTGATGAAGAAAATTATCAGATGTGTTTAAGATACATACACAGGAAATAAAGAGCAGTCATGTATATGACATAGCTTATAAAATAAACTTTTGCATAAGCAACTGGACACTTTAATTCCTCAAAATTCTATTCACAAAAGAGACATAATTTTCTAATACAGTTAATAACCGGAATTTTTTTTTTTTTTTGGTTTTTAAACCATACCCCACAGAATTTAGATCTTACTCCTGGCTCTGCTCTCAGAGATCACTCCTGGCAGGCATGGGGGACCACATGGGATGTCAGAGATCAGATCCAGGTCAGTCACATGCAAGACAAGCACCTTATCTGTTGTAATATCACTCCAGCCCCTGGAATTTTTTTTAAAGAAAGTTATATCAAAACCACAATTGTTAAACTTATTTTATTATATTATCAATCCAAATAATTTAAAATTTCTGAGCACTGACAAAAAAATACAATTTGTCTCATTTTGTAGTCTTAAAAGCTCACTATGAGGTTCAGAGCTCCAGTATATACACAGAAGAAGCTATAACCAATTAATCAACTAATCAGAATTAATTATAGATGAACCTATCTGCTATTTCTTCATCAAGTGAAATCTTTTCAAGGCTTTCAGAGTCTGAACAAACTTATGGTCTTCTCCCTAATTTACTTTTAAAATAGTATTTTTGTTAAATTGATATTTATTAAAACTAGTCATTGCTACCTAAAATATTTTGAAACACATCAACCTCTAAACAGTTTTCAAAACTAATTTTTTACTAAGATTTATCTTTTATAAATCCAACTTTACAAAGCTTTTCTCAGCAATCTATCCTTTACCTTTGTGTTTATGTTTATTCAAAAATCAAAGCACTGAAAGTCATTCATTTATAATAGCAGCCAGCTACTGTTTTTCTTTCAGTCACAGTAGCTCCTGCCTAGGTCATGGAACTCCTCTCAGAGAAAGCATTGAATTGCCTTTTAAAACTTTATTCCTTTAGTAGAAATGGATCACTTTTCTAAATGAGCAGAAGACACATTCCCCCTCACCCCCACAAAAAGCAAAAGGGTTTTATTGTGGAATATCACCTCCTCCCACAGTAAAATTCACCACTAAAACCCCTTGCCAAAACCATTTTTCTAAACTAGATTTAAATACTCTGATTTTCCATATAATGATCATTTTTTCCCCTTAAATGTCAGTTGCAAAGTGGTTGCAAACCATTGTTAATTGGTGATCAATAAACTTAGTCTCACAGAACACTGCAGCTGAAAAGGGCTTTAGATGTCGTCCTATCTGGGTATGCAAAGTATCCTCCAAGACACAAATCAAAGCATTACTTCCTATTTAGATATGCATTCAGCATTCTAATTAACCCAGAATTCTTGATAGATACCATCTGTGTGAGTTGGAATACATTTGTTCTTTTGGAGAACTCATTTCTTTACAGATGATAAAACTGAATACAAAGAGATTAAGTGAAAGGTTCATGACCTATAGGATTTGTACAGACTTGATAAACAAGACTTGAACCCCAGTCAGTAGTTATGTATTTACAGATTTGAAAACATAAGGTGATACGTTTGGTGGTTGTACATTCTATCATTACAACTCATTCCAATAATCCAATTAGGTTATATACATTTAACTTTTTTAATTAACACCAAAATTTTTTTCTCCAGATAAGTTTATTCTACCATTTCTTCAGGTTATGTCAATTACATCACACAATTTGAAGAAGTTAACAATCAATATTTCAAAAACAAACTCCTCAGATTTCTCTTAATAAGTCTGCTGGTGCAGACCACTGGCAGCCCACACTTGAATGTAATTTAATTAGCACGCGTTGTAGTGCCAATGTTTAAAAGAAAAAATAAACCTGATGTTTAGAAGAACCATTTTACCCTCATAGCCGCAGAAGGAGAAACTCTTATATCTGGAAGATGGCATTTTGAAGTCCTGGAACTTTGTGATCCTTTCCCCTGACTTCTCCAACTTTCAGGGGGAAAAGAAGAATGCACATTTTCAGCCCTAGGGCACTTTCTGCTACTCTCTAATGAAGAAAATGAGCATAATCTAGAGAGTCATCTACTTTCAAGTCATGCATTATTTTTGGGGTCAGTAAGTTGAGGAGGACCTTCTCTTAAGATGGCAGAAGAGATTTCTACCAAATAATTCAGAGTACACATTAACATCTTTCCCATGAGCATCTATGAAAAAAGTTAACATTTAAGTTCAAAATAATTAGAAAATCAGGACAAGATTATTTTGACTCCTCTTTGTTCCTCTAGAAAATTTCATCAATAAATCTACAACTAGGGGCTGGAGCGATAGCACAGCGGGTAGGGCGTTTGCCTTGCACGCGGCCGACCCGGGTTCGATCCCCGGCATCCCATATGGTCCCCCAAGCACCGCCAGGAGTAGTTCCTGAGTGCAAAGCCAGGAGTAACCCCTGAGCATCGCTGGGTGTGACCCAAAAAGCAAAAAAAAAAAAAAAAAAGTGTTTACTGGGGCTGGAGCAATAGCACAGCGGGTAGGGCGTCTGCCTTGCACGTGGTCAACCCAGGTTCGATTCCCAGCACCCCATATGGTCCCCTGAGCACCGCTAGGAGTAATTCCTGAGTGCAGAGCCAGGAGTAACCCCTGTGCATCGCCGGGTGTGACCCAAAAAGCAAAAAAAAATAAAATAAAATAAAATAAATCTACAACTAGAAAGAGAGAGAGAGAGAGAGAGAGAGAGAGAGAGAGAGAGAGAGAGAGAGAGAGAGAGAGAGAGAGCTCCCCTAAGCACTGTGAGCAGTAATACCCAGTACTGAGCCAGGAGAAGCTCCTGGGCACTGCTATGTGTAGACAAAATCTAAACAGACAAGTTCCCTTCCCATTCGTCCACCCAACCCCATGCCCTCATAAAACCCTAAAGCTAACCTGCTTTAAAAGGTAAGTTGTCTTAAGATCCTGAAGATGGTTAAGCATATAAATGAGTACTGCAAAGACTTATTTTATTTTTAAATAATTTGAGTAAATTTTATGTTCTTCTACCCACCCCAGAAAGAGGCCTGATTTTGAATGCTCCTATATGATTTTTCTAACCCTTAATGTGTATTAAGGTAAGAAAGACAAGAAAGACACCAAGTATATTGATGTGATATATCCCAAATTGCTAAAAATTTTCTCTACAAAGAAGGCACCACCATGCTGCTAGAGACTTAGAAAACCATTTTATTTCTAAAAATTAATTAAATATAATTTAAATATAATTTTAAAAGAAAAGTTAAACATAAAATAAGTCGCTAAACTTGTGTCTCTATAGGAATTCCCTTAGTAGTGCAGTACAAGAGGTACTTACATGCAAAACACATGAAACACCCTGATTCAGTCCCCAGTATCACACATGGTCCCCTGAGCACTGCCAGGAGTGATCCCCAAGCACAGTGCTAGGAGTAATTAATGCCCATGTGTGGTCTAAAATCAAAATCCCAGGTATTGTCTACAAAACATCAACAGAAACACCCAAACAAATAAAATAGAAATACCCTTGTAGTCAGTTGTCTTCTCTTAAATTATCAAGAAAGGATTGGAATTGATGATCAAGAAGAAGAATATCAGACTCTTCTTGGCAAACAATACAGTACATATAGATGTTGGTTTATAATAATGCATGTCTGAAATTTATATAATGTAATGTTACTTTAATAAACATTTAAAAAATTAAAAACCTGTAGTTACATAAGCTACAGCAACAATTAGCCATAAATCAAGTAAACTTACCACCTATATATTTTGTTTATACAAAACTATGATAGAGTTTAAACTGTTTTAGAAAAAACAGGAGTTAAAAGTTCAATGGATAAATTCGAGAAGCTGATGAAATAAGAAAATGTGATAAAATGAGCAAGTTAACTCAGAAGATTTGAGGTATATTAATCATTTCTATTTTAAGTTATTGTTCAGGTTCCACGAAGAAAATCAGTTTGAAGTTAAATTGGAGCACGAAATTTAAAATAAGATGATATAAACATATAGCTCCTGGAGAGTGCAAAATATCTGTGTTGTAGATCACAGTAAAATGACTGTTTTAAAACTGGTTAAAAAGTATCTTTTTGAGAAATCAAATAAGAACTGAAGTTACATGCCCCAGAGAAGATCCAGGGATCTTAATGAGAAAAAAAAACCAAGAATAGGGAAAAGAGAACTGTAATAGTATAAGCTTAGAAGAGTCTTGCAGGATCTTGTTTGGAATATCAGAAATCAGAGCAGTAGGCCTGGAGGTAATAGAACAATTTAAGGATAAAATGCAGTTCAGTCTGGCACTGAATAATCACCTAAGCAACAGAGGTACAACTCATCCTCCAGTGTACCACTAATCCACTGGCCAGGTTGGCAAGTTATTGTCAGGAGTGGCCCTCCTAGACCCCAGGCACTGTGAAGATTGAGAAACAGGGAGAGTGGATATGCTAAAGAAGGTGAAACTCTGAGTTTGATTAAGGAGTTTGATTACCCACATCTGTACCCAAACAGATGAGAGTAGTCAGGAGCGGTTCTCTTACAGGAACCAGAGAGAATCTCTAAGGAGGTTATGGAAAAGTTACTGTGATAAAATTCTGTTTTTCCCCTTATTCTTACTAATGAAAAGCAAAGATATTTATGGGTTTATCTCAAAAACAGGGTGGATAGAAGACATAGGGAGTCTTTGTCCTCCTGTAAAATAGATTCTGAAGTAGGAGTTTATACTTGAAGAAAAATTTGGTAGCAAATGATAAAAATATTAGTGACTCTTACTTAAGGCATATAAGTAAATGAGGTGTCACTCTTATAAAAATCCAGGATATTTTATCTGCCAGTAGAGCATTTTATCGTATAAAACTATTTAAAAAATATTTTTCAACTGCTATATTGTAGACACTATAGCTAGACCAAAGTTATGAAAAATTGGCTACTCTTCAGCTAAAACAAAAATGTAACCAATTTTTGTTTTGCATTTCTGGGGGCTAAGATATAAGGATCAGAAAGGTGGACTGAAAAGACAAAAAAAAATCAAGTGAAAGCTGAGATGATAATAATTGGCATTTTTAAGATAACTAATCTTTGAATATTTTGACTACTAACAGTAGATTTTGACTACTAATATTTTAACTACTACTAAAAAAAATCTTTTTTTTCTTCAATGAAGAAAACATTCAAATGTTCTGGACTGTTTCTAATGGGCATATTTATAGATGAGGTATAAAAATTTAGAGTGAATAATCAATCATTCAAGGTTCATAATTCCAGTAAAATGCAGTGCCATTTAATTGTTTAGTAAAAAACATATCTATTTTTGTCTTATAAAAATATTGTTTTTAAACCATCCACAATTAGTAAAACTATCTTTTGATGATTTTTGCTAAAGCTATATGCACTGATTTAACATTACTTATGTTAAATTAACTTCTTAAAGATTTTCAACATTACAAATAGCAATAATAACCACACTGGGACAAAATTGATAAGTGACAAGCTAGTGTCTAGATAAGGGATAACAACAGGTTAAACAGGGATTATTTTTAGTTAAAATAAAGGGACGGGGATGCTACAACAAAGAGAAAAAACTTGGGGGATAATGGATTAAAAACATAAAGTGCATAAGACATTTTAGAAGATTAGGAAAACAAAATCTATAATTTTTTCCAAATTGTTAAAAAAAAGTCCACATATGACTAAAAAAGCAAATGAATTATTGGAAGCAGACACTTAATTGACTCCCCAAAAGGGGTTTAGATTTACAACCTAAACTCACCATCTTTCTTCCCAGCAGCCATTTTTCTGCTGATAATAAAATTGTTGGCCTGCTTGGTCTTCCAGTTAACTGTTCCATCTATGCCATCAGCACAGCTTAATAAAAAAGCTTTGCAGAATAAAAAATGCACAAGAATAAAATTAATGTCAAATTAAAATGACCATCACAGATCACCTAGTATTAACTGGAATCAGATTCCTTCTAGCTCGGCTAGCTATTTAATCTCATCCCATAAATATATGTTACATGTAAATATAGGAATATATGGCGCTCAAGGTAAACAATACGTAATTCCTGCCCCTTACAAGGAGCTTACATGCTATAAGGTCTGGTAATTATGTACAGAATTGCAGTTTATATATAGAAAATAATTATGTACATATATATTAATAAGTGCTACAAGAACACAGAGAGGAATCAACTATCTCTGTCTAGAAATGATGTTGTAAGTTTAAAGTATCATTTAAATTCACAGCTGAATTTTAGAAACAATACAGTGGCAGCAATTACTAGAGATGGGGTTACACGGTGCTAAATAAGGGGATGTTTCTAAAGTGCAGGGTAACAGCCAGCCAATAAATCAGTGGTAGAAAGAGCAGATGTAGCAGTTATGAGACATTACGGAGATAATACTACTAATACTCTTCAATTTTCTAATTGTGGACTAAAAAGAAAAACAAAGATGGTTTGAAAGAAACCAAAGATGACTTAAAATTTTTATCCAAAAGCCATACATTAAGAACTTACCTCATTCCCACCCCAAAATGTCTCATAATAAAGATGATTTTTAATTTGGGATATATTAATTTTAGGTGACTGTTAGTGCTCAAGGAAAACCCATTCAAATGGGAGATGGGAATAAAGCTCAGGTTCATGAGAGAATCTAATGGGGCTTCAAATGCAGACCTGAAATTCATACTTAGAGAAATTATTGCCCTAGACAATTCCTTAAAATACCAAGCTTCTAGGTAACACCCACTAGGTCTTTATGTTCAAAGTGAACTGCTTAAATTTGCTTTCTTTGCCAATCTGTCAAACTTATTTCTCATCATACAAACTACAAATCTTATGGATTAACTCTCCTTATTTTTCGTCCTTGACTTTCAGATTTGATATCTGAATACTATCTTCCTAATTGCAAGTTAGTTCTCCATTCCCTTCTTCCTTCCTCTACCCAGCTCAGGTACATTCCCTTGGTATAAGCCAAGAATCCCTTACGGTATGCCCAAGTTGTTTTAGTTCTTGGAGCTGAAATGTACCAAGAAAGAATGCACAAAAGTGCAAGGGACAGTGATAACAAAAGAATACATTAATACATCCATTGCAAAAGCAGAGAGTGATTCAGCAAAGCAAAGGAGATGTGGGCTGGAATGATAGTACAGCCACTAGGATGCTTGCCCTGCACACAGCTGACCCTGGTTCAATCCCCATTACTCCGTATGGTCTCCTGAGCCCCACCAGGAGTGCTCCCTGAGCACAGAGCCAGAAGTAACCCGAGCACTACAGGGTGTGTCCCCCCCAAAACAAGCACACAAAAAAAGGCGAAGGTTGGACAACTGAGCCTGAAGCATCACATGCATCAATGGAGATGTGGAGAAGTACGGTCAGCAATCTCACATATTACAAAAAGGTCCAAGAGGATGAGAGCTCATAAAAGATTGCTTGACTAGAAAAATGAGAATTTACGAATGAGTCCTAGAAAGTAGAGTTCCAATAAAGTGGAAAGAGAAGAGGCCAAACTACAAAAAAAAAAAAAGATATAAATACAGTGAGTGCAATTAATCTTTCGTGAACATTGGCCAGGATAGGGAAACTCAGATACAATAATGTTAGAGAAGGGAAAGTAACATGAAACAGAGAAGTATTTGTTTTGTTAATGTTGGGAAACATTTTCTTCATAAATTGAGGGAAAGACATTTAGGAAAGAGAAAAAGACTACAAGTACACAAAAGGAAAGTAACTAATGAGTCTTAATACAAGAAAAATTAAATTGGGTATGACCAAGCATACATATACAAGAAAGCAACAGTTATGAATAAAATGAAGGCAGAAACATTACTTGGGTATCAAGAAACTTAATGCTGGAAGAACTCCTTACTTTAGTAAATCCAGAGATGAAATGTGTATTTTCTTCTCAGAATACATTTTAATTAAATACTTAACTTCAACTAAATTATGGTAAACAGTCAACTACTCTTCTAAAATGTAAGAAGAACATAATTCAGAACCCAAGTTATTACAAAAAATAACAATACAACCACTGGCTGGCCTTTTTAGTGATACTTGGAAGTGGAAATCAAAAGTCCTACCAAGTAGACAGCATGCCTGATAGCCTAACTTTTATAATATGTAAACTTAGAAGATGTTGAAAAGGGGAGCTAGCTCAGGTGGTAAAAGCACATGCCTAATATGTCTGAGGACCTGGACTTCAATATCGGCTCTGACTGTTCCCCCACAATAAGCACCATCCCGAGCACTGCACTGCTGGGACCATGCACCAAAACCACAACTGGCATCTCTTGGTGGAGCATCCAGAATGGACACTGTAATAATTAAGCAATTAAAACAAATATTTAAACTTAAGTCTAGTAATTTCACTAAAACAGTCTTGTGGATGATTTGCCTAATTAAGTGGCTGATGTACTTAAAAACCAAAATTATGTTCCTTTATATCTAGATGAAAAATCCAGAGTCCTTTCCTAAATAATTGAAACTAAAACAGGATCTGAAATGTTAATATTTGGGGCTTTCTATATGGTCCTCTGGGCTCTCCCAGGAGTGATCCCTGAGCACAGAGCCAGGAGTAAGCCCTGAGCATCCTTGGGTATGGTCCTAAAACTAAAGGAAATGTTAACATTTTATTGTGACAAATACCTTACTTACTAAGGGTTCTCCTAATTGCTGGGCCCCAACATGCTGGTTATATATAAAACACCTATGCAGCTCTCTAAAACAATATACTTTGGTATATTTACATGTACCAAAGTATATAATAAAACAGTTTAAAAACATATTCAAGACTCCACCATGGAGAGTCAAAGCAGATGGGTTATACTCATTCATCAGGGCATTCTCATGACTAAAAATGAACTGTAGAAGACTAAGAACAAGCATACAGAAACCAAGAGAGTTTTTGGCTCGTACTATATTAGCAAAATCTAGGCCATATCTTAGAACTGAAAACCTCCCATCTCCAACTGCAGTACTAAAGAGGCCAATGTACAAGAATATTTGGACTCAGTTTGGATAATGGGAAGACCCAATCTACAATGACAAGAAACAAGTCACCTAATTTTTCTCTGCAACTTTCAAAAAGATAATGCATATTAATTGGACTTAAGCACCGTTGATGTTTAAATTCATCTTATTGCCCGATTCAAATCAAGGTACCTTCATGTATTTTTGTCTAGTAATAATATCGGGTTTTTTGTTTGTTTCCTTGTTTGGGGTGGAGGTCATAACTGGCTTTGCTCAGGGCTTACTCTTGACTCTGTGCTCAGAGATCGCTCCTGGTGGTGCTTGGGTCCATATGCAGTTCCAGGGATTGAACCCAAGATAGCTCTGTGAAAAGCACAAATCTTACCTGTTATACCTATCTGGCCTTGGTTAATATTAGAAATTATTATTATTCTAAAATAATTATTCCAAACAATTATTTAGTAGCAAAAATAACCCTTTAATAATTTGTAAAAAGGAGGGGCTGGAGTGATAGCACAGCGGGTAGGGCATTTGCCTTGAACATGGCCGACCCGGGTTCGATTCCCAGCATTCCATATGGTCTCCTGAGCACAGCTAGGGGTGATTCCTGAGTGCAGAGCCAGGAGTAACCCCTGTGCATCGCCAAGTGTGACCCAAAAAGCAATAATAATAATAATAATAATTAGTAAAAAGGAATAAATAATTAAATAAAAGAAATAATAATTACGAATTCCAGGTGTGGTCCCACCACTGACATCAGCAACCCTCAATCACAAAGCAGGAAACAATTTCCATGGAACACTGAATGTGGTCCCCAAGCCAAAAATAAACAACAAAAACCAAAAAATATATTAATGGATTAAATATTGCACAGACATGATCTTAAAGCAGAATGGAGTAAATCCAGCAGGCATCAGGCATTCTTTGAATCCCACTACTCCATTTTTTGTTACAAAAACCTCTATAAATTAGAGCAAGAAGGCATTATTTGAGTGCTCAAGGACCCCATATGTTCTTCCCTTTATTCTAATCAAGTGATTATCACTGGAATTGTACATAAAATTATTACTGAAAGTTATAAACACAAAACTATATTCACTGTACTTTATGGGTACTTAGGTTTATGGAATGTTTGTCTTATCGTCAGTTCTAAGACATATGCCACTGCACATTCTTACCAAGAAAACCAAAAACTCATGGATTTTATTTTCCAGGTCCCATAAGTATCAAAGTAGTCTCGATGGCTTTTACAGCACTTTTTGTAGTGACTGGTGTCTCAATTGTTTAAAAAATAGAAGCTTCGAGAACACTTTTTTAAAAGTTCATATTAATTCATCCAAGTGTTCTACTTTGACCAAGATTGGAGTCTAATAAATCTAAATAGACAACTTTTCATGTCTCTATAAGCCAAAGTCACTTAAACATTCAAGTGCTACATTTTAAAGCAGAAAATCTTGATAACAGAAATAACCACTTCTTTCTCCTAGTGTGTCTAAGATCATGAATTCACTCCAATAACTTCTATAGAAAATTACTGTAATCTGTACTTTTCTACACTCACAAAATAAAGCTAGTGTTTCATTGTTTTAAATTTTAGAACAGAACCTGGATCTCCTGCACTGAGTCATATCCCAGGCACCCAAAAGCAAATACTTTAAAGTTTGATTTTTACTAGAAAAGCGCCAAAGCATTTTCCCGTGAGAACATATTTCCACAGAATTTTAAAAATATGATTGAAAATTTAAAATGCTTCCTCCATACATAACTTTCCCAAGATTAAATATAGTGTTTAAAGAAAAAGTTATCCTGTATAGACTCCTTCCAAAGATAATGGACCATCCTCAGTAATCCGGAGAGAACTCCATCGTGCTCACCGATTTCATGATAATCCATACTGCAACTGGACCTGGATGACTTTTGCTCAAATTCATAAACACAAAAGCAAACAATAGCATACATACTGAAAGCACACAGCCTAAATTAAGAAAATATTCATCCAATTATCTAGCTGATTTTGAAATACAATTTAACCAATTCCTCAATGCTTCCACACTCCAGCTCCAAAATTCTCTTTCTTTATTTTTTGACTTTATGAGTCACACCCAGCAATGCTCAGGGAGTTACTGCTGGCTCTGCACTCAGGAATTACTCCAGGCAGTGCTCAGGGGACCATATGGGATGCTGGGGATTTGAACCCAGGTCAGCCTCATGCAAGGCAAACGCCCTACCAGCTGTGCTATCGCTCTGGCCCCCTTACTCCAAAATTCTTAAGTCCTGAATTAATGCAAAAGTAGCTGGCTCAGCTTGAATTCCCTAGAAACCATATAACACAAAGTTTGTCTCAAGATTCCATGATTCATTCTGAGTCTTGTAGCAGCATGACTACATTTCATCTGTCCTGGGGCAGACACTCTCTGAAGAGATATTACTCTTTCCAAATTTGAATAATTTGCTGACTGAGGGAGGGCTGGTTCGCTATTTAATAAAGGCAACTGAAGAGTCCTGAATAGTGACTGATTGCTGATGAGCTAATCAAATGTCAAGGGATACAAATAATAAATAATAAGTTACTTCATCCTACTATCTAAGTATGCAAATAGTAGGAAATGCCAAATGAAATGTAATCTGATTAATACTCACCTTCGAACTCAAAAGTTAAGTCCTTCTCTGTCCAGAGTCATCTGTCTTTTTCACATTTTATTAAAAGGAGACATGAACTTTGTTTCCATAAATTGAATATATAGTATGTGTCCCCTACAACTTCTTATCCCTTCACTTGCCACTCCCATAACTGTGCCTTAAAATTTTCTGTTATCTTCTTTTAGACAATTACCCATAATAATTTAAAAATTACCTCTTCCAGAGCTAGAGATAGTACAGAGTATAGAGCACTTGATTTGCATACAGCGAAGGACTTGGGCTTGATCCCTTGCATACCGTATTGTCCTCTGGGCCCCAGGAGTGAAACCTGAGAATAGAGCCAGGAATAAGCCCTGAAGACCACCAGATGTGGCCCAAATACAAAATACAACAAAATATGCTTGTATTAAAACACTATTTTCATATTTTTTTTCTAAAACATGTTAGCTGGCATTATCAGTTGCTAACATTCTGAATGCAATGTGTGAGGTACTACATTGAGGATGCGGAGTATATTAACTAACTGAATTTTATATCACATGGAGGTATGATTAGTTCTTTTTTACTTAGGGAATGATATAACTTACCCCAGGTCATATGTTTAGTAACTGGAAAAGCTGGATTTTGAATTGATTTAGTTGCTAACTGCAGTCTTTCTCATCTATTTATTAATAATGCCTAAACGGTTGAATAGGAGAGCAATTTGTAAGCTACAGTTTTATGCAATTTGAGATATTATTACTGATATATCATATTCAACTTATTTTATCTTAGAGAAAATAATTTTCTTCAGGCTGCTGGATTGTAAAAATTGAGGCAATGGCAATGGAAATTAATCACATGTATTATATGCACATATACTTTCACACACATAATTCAATAAAAACAAAAGTGGAAAAGCAAGTTGGAACCAATTTTGGGAGAAAATGTTTTGCTAAGGAGGATTGTTCACCCCAAGCTGAATAGTACCAGGAAAAAGTCTTATTAAAGAGAAGTGTGAAAGCAAGACAAATAAAAAAAAAAGAACATAAAATAAAAAAGACTCCAATTTTTGTTAAAACTGAAAGATCTATCCATTCAGAACATAGTAATTATTTAATATAATTAATTATTAGATTTTTATAATTTTGGCACACACTAAGTAACAGTAGAATTTAGAATGAATTAGAATTGTGGAGTACAGAAAGGTGGTATTTAACAACAGAATCATTGACAGACTGTCCAGGTTTAAAGTGTGGTTTCTGTGCATTGGGAAAGTTACTCAATGTCTCTGTGCCTCAATTCTTCATCTAATAGAATCAGAATAGTGGAGACTGGCATTGAATAAGTACACTACAAGTATAAAACGAGCTAATGCATTGAAAATCTCTGTAAGAATGCCTAGCACATTATGATGATCATGATAAAATATGAGATGCTATTATATTGATTCTTTAATATAAATAAACTATAGGTTTTTAAAATGTAATTAAAACATGTTCAAATTTTAAAATGTTACTACAACTGTCATTACAGCACTCTTCTTTCTTTAAAATTAAGCATCATGTGAAAAATTATAACTGTCCTAAGTCAGAGTAGACGTTACCTCTAAGCAGAGCCCAGGGGCTCCAACTATTCTAAACAGCACATACTTCCTGGAGGACTTAAAATATGAAATTTTTGAAAAATTTTTTTCCCAGCACTGCACGCAGAATAAAAAGATGTAGATGTGCCCTTCGGAGAAAATGCAGATGTAATAAGAAAACTCTACTATTCATACTTTCAGACTTTTAGGCTTTTATTCCAAGATAATAATAAAACTAAAATATGGGCACAAGATTCCATTTTGCATTACACATGAAATAAAAATTAGGAGATAAGTTAAATATACAACCAAATAAGAAATGTTTTTCATGTTTTTATTCCTTTGTGCAAATAGTCCAATTAAGGCATATACACCGGGAACATAAATTTGGGCTTCCACTCTCTAAAAATGGTATCTGCCTTATCTCTCAGGAATATTAGATGAATTAAGAGTACCAATAAACCTTTAACAAAGATATAGATAATACCAACAGCGCCTATACCAACCACTATAATATAATGCTCTCATCTGTTGGACTGTTTTGAAATTAATACAAAGTACAGTACAAAATGATATATAAACTATCTGAAATCTAGTATAATAGTGCAATCTAGTGGGAAAGGATTAAAAAGCAAAGGTTTAGAGCCTGCAGATACTACTTTTTTCAAACTGCAGGAAAAAAATGTGTTCAAAACAAAAATATATAATGATGTTTACAAGGTCATTTCAACTGAAAACCTCAATAATAAAAATGCTCTCATTTAATTTAAACTGTCATTATACTTATTTATTACAGAAGTCATTCTCATCTTAATACAGTAAAATAGCCTAACCAGGAAGCATAAAATATAAAAGTTCTTTCATGTACCTATGGTAATTCTTGCAGTACCTTGGCCTAAAATATCCACTTTTTTCATTTTTTCACATTCTAAGCATATGCAAACAATTTGTATACCTGTAAGAATTAAAAAAAAAAATGTTACTTTTATGTAATGGGATCACACTTTTTTTCAAATCCCATATATCTATAACTTGTTTATGTGATACTAATTTGTAAATTAAAGTTGCACAGCTTTATAATTGGTAAATGTATAATCAAAACTTATTTAAAACCACCTTGAGCTCACACTATCCAAAGCAGCAGAATATATAATCTTTCACTTAAAATCCGGGTCTCTTCAGCATTCCTCATCTTCAGGCTACAACTAGAAATCATCCTTGATGTAGCCTCCTGATACTCTACTCCAAATTCAATCCACTACTCATTCCCGTTGATTTTTACTCCACAAAATCTACTTCTTAACTGCATTCCCCTATCACCACCCTCGTCCAGATCACTCATCTCTGCCCTGACTAAGAGAAACCTCAATTTGTCAGAGACCATATATTTAATAACCCTCCAACCCTACCTTCACAAAGCAGCCAGAGTGCTTTTTTTGAAATGCAAACACAATCGTGTCCTGTTTAACCCTTTTGAAAGGCTTCCCATATATTTTAAAGTAAAAATTACACTCTTTAAGACAATCTAACCAGTCTGGAAAAATTTGCACCCTGACATCTTTCTTTCATCATGCCTCCCCTTCGTCTAAGCTCAACCTCACTGGATTTTTTCCCCAGCATCTTCTATTTGCCGTGCTCTGCCTTCCCTAGGGTTTCTACAAAGCTCTCCGTTTACCTCCAATATACCTTATTTCTTTACCCTTTCAGCATTTATTCATCCTTCAGATCTAAGTATTACCTTGGAGTGCTTTTTTTAATCTTCCCAAACAAGTCCACTACTTAAAAATTCTAACAGTATTTGCAGCACTCATCATAGTTCCAAGGACACATTTATATGTACATTTATTTGAATCATCTTTGATAAATATTTAATAGATGATTCAAATAATAGCATGAAAGTTCCCACTAATATAAAAGTCCATAATGACTGGATGCAGGTATTCCCAAACATCTAATAAGGAATCTCAAAGCTCACGGACTCTTATCCCAACCAGAAATAGAAGAAAATAATCATTAGTTAATATGACCACTTTTTTTTGGTTTTTCACTATTACTCTTAATACTATACAAAACAGTTTGAGACTTTTATCTTTGAGGATTTTCATTAGTATTTCTACCTGTTCAATTCCTAGAAGTTAAACAGACAAATTTTGATAAGGATATGTAACAACCTGTTCTGCTTCTAGTATCGGTCTTTGATTAGAATCAATTCTATAAGTACAGAAAATGAAAGCTGTTAAAAGTGCTACATTGATTAACTTCGATTTCATAGGAGAGAAAAACCAATGTCATTTTACACACAGCAAGCAAGAAACACCAATTTGCTAGGGAGAAAAAATAAAAACTTTGGGACCAATTTTTTCCTTTTCTTTCGCATTCCAAGATAAAGATGAGCTTGACTTCTACACTTATTGCTAAAAAAAACAGGGATGAAAATATTCAATTAACAAATTATAGGAAAATTAACTGTGCTCTCCTTTTTCAAATTCACAGTAAAACTCAAATCTACATAACCACCAAAGTGGTGCCCAGATGATAAGTGAAAAGCTAAAGAATGGGTAAGAATTTACACCAGAGCTGCCTAATTCCTAAACATTTTAAAAATCAGCAGCTTTATCTATCAGAAAACAAAGTCTGCTTTTTATGTCACAACAGATGCCGTGGTGATTTCCATGGTACAGAATGCCGGAAGAGCTACTCGAAAAATCTGATTAATCCAAGGCAATTAAGTAGAAAGTCAGACTGTGAGAAAAGATGAATAATAAAATGCACTTATACAGCTACTGCATAATATACGTACAGATTCTTTGATGAAGTTACAAAAAGTGTGCCTAAGTGACCCTAGAAAGCAAACAGCACTAAAACACTAATTTATTCAAGAATTTAACATTAATAATCAGGCCAGAAACTCTTGTTTGAGACTTTCTATTACTTTACAAGATAACTTTAAATTTTAAAATTTAAACACTGAGAATCCTTTATTTCTCCAGCCTAGAAGCAGGAGCAAACATTGCATTCAAGGAATCGCAAGTAGCCGCCTTCGGATCAGGTGAGTGAGCGGTGATAAGCCAGAAACTCATCTCTGAGCCTTTTCTCTCGGAAATGTGAGCTCAGCCTAGGAACGCCTGTGGCATCTTCAATGACCGGGAAGCGGGCCATCACAAGTTGCCCAGTACAATATTACAATCCCACAAAAGCATGCGGCACTTTTATAAAAGAGAAAACAGAAAGCTTTTTCAGCATTAAAAATATGCTACATACAGTTGGGGATTTCTACCTAACAGTTTGAATGGAGGAAAAAGTTATGGGTATGGGGAAAGAGGCAAGAATGAAAGAAATAGAAAAAAGTTGATTAGAAAAAAATGACTGAAAAAGGTTTCTTGTTTCTCCACATTTCTCTCATCAGAATCGCCTTAGTTTTGCAAGGCTCCAAATCATACAAGCAATTTCTGTGGATACTGTCGCATTATAGATTTATCTATCATTCCTTAGGAACAGTGTCACCTATGTGTCTACTCCACAAATTAATACTGAGCAATGACATTTTTTTTCAAAGTTAGAGCCATGGTGAGAGCCAAAGAAACTATCAATGTTCAGACCGAGAGGAAAGAAAAGTCTGCCCGGAGACAAGATTGTGTTTACAAATTTGCCCCTGAGGCAATCAGAAAATAGGCTAAGCTGAAACGGAGAGAAGTACTGGGTCAGAAGCTATTTCTGACGGAGGGGTTTTACTTTCTGGTGGAAAGCTCAGGATTGCAACTGTATGCAACAGGAGGCTTTTTGAGGGGGGGGAGGTGGGAGTGCAAAAAGGAGAAGTGCCTCCTAGTTCCCCTTGGATAAAAGGCAGCTGGGCTTCAGCAGACTGGAGCTGAACTGTCCTAGGCCAGCTGCACTGCAGCGCTTGCTCGGCCTAGCTCGCACTTCACCCTGAACACCCCCTCCAAGCACAGCCACTCTGCCCTAGGAGGCTACCCCCTGGGAACAAGAAACTTACCAGGAAAAGGAAACAAATATAGGAAGCAAGTTAAGGTCAGAACACTTTGAGAGGGGGAAAAATAAAACTTGAAAAACTTGAGGTCTCCTCTCTTTGAAATGCAATGAGTGGAGAAAGGACTTCCTTAAATTGTTCTGTAGCAATTATTTTCCAGGGGGAAAACAGTCTTCAGCACCCAGGACTATCCCTTCATGATGTTTATCAAGAAAAACAAAATGTTTCTATGACAAATTTTTGCTGCCCTACCCTAAAATGTTATCATGGCCTTCAAATTAATATTTGTGGGGGGTGGTGGTGAAGGTATTTCTGATATTTTGAAAAAAGAGACTAAGTAAAGATATTAGAGTTTTAATTCTCTTAATGAACTATTAGAAAGTCTTCAAGTCGAAATCTGCCTCTATTTTTCACCCCTAAGGCCAGGTCCTTCTTTTGAAGCAAACAGAAAAGTGCATGTCTACTTTTAGTTTTTAAGCTAAACATTTCTAGACCCTCTGAGGATACCTCCTATGACAGGATTGCCAGACTCCGTGCTATCCCTATGGACAGTTCTGGAAGTTGTCTAATTTGTCAACATCCCCCTTTAAATGTGACAGCCAGAAATTGACACAATACTACAGATGTGGTTAATTAGAGCAGGGTACTATTAATTTTTGTGACATATGGACACTACACTGTTACCAGAAGCTAAATTTGATTTCTTTGGCAGCCTCGCCATGCTGCTGGTTCATATTAGTCTTCTTTTTCCTCAAAACATTGCCACCATATAGTCACCTCCTTCAGTACACACCAATGAATTATGATGCATTTACTGTTATAAAATATCTTTTGGCTTCAACATAACATTGCAGCCTTTTGAACCAGATTAATGCTTAAATTCTATCATCAATTTGTAACCATTTTCCTCTTCAAGTCATCCATGGATTTTAAAAAGAAATGTCCACAATCTCCATCTAAATTAACCATTAAAAAGTTGAAGAAGAAACAATTCAAGACAAAGCTTGTGATCGCTCACAAAGGACTGTACCCGGACCCAAACGCAGTAACCCCACACCTGACCAGTGCTGGCTCAGCCTGCCTCACGCTTACAATACAACCCTGTTAGTCTCCACATCATCTCACACATAAGAACATCCTGCAGCCTTGAGAAATGTTTCGCTGAAAGTAGAATTTGTTTATCTTTCAAAAGAAAATGCAAACAAACTACACCCAGTTAAATTATAATCATGAAAAAAAACACAACAAAGATTAGAAGCAAAGATGACAAGCAAAGATGCATCAATAGAAATGTTTATTCTAGTGCCCCACTAGGCATACTGTGTTTTTATTCAGCACTATCTTTATTACAGGGATATTGCTCTGTAAATGTAATATACTGGGAATTTTGCTCAGAGAGAAATGTGTTTGAAGACAGTCATGTGAAACAGCTTTACCAGTATTGAGATTTCTCTAATCCTACCAACCTGAAAATCCTATCAGTAAAAGATTTGAAAAAACTTGTTGATTCTTAGATACACCCATTCTTTCTTTTCTTACTATTTCATTGCTGGTATGGTCTTAATTTTTCTGGAAATCAGAGAAACAGCAGTCAAAACTGGATTGTAGACTCAGATTTAAGAAAAGCCTGGATATTTAGCAAGTGTATATGTTTGTCCACCCATCTGTCAGTCATGTCCGATTATCTGTCTATAATGGAGATGTTGAAAAGGATGGGGGGGGTGGAGGTAGAAATTATCATGGGAGTATTTCTATAAAACTGTGGACTAAAATCAAAGTTCCAGCCAAAGAGTCTAAAAGAGACATAAATAAACATCATCTAGTCACCTAGAGTTCTTTTTCACACTAAAAGTAGGAAATGAGTAAGAGAATTTTCAGTTCAGTATTCAGAATAAAATGAAGGCTGAGGTCTAAGAAAAGGTCAGTGAAAGTAAGCACAATTAGTTTTTTAAAAAAGGAAAGAAAGAAAAAGAGAAAGAGAGGAAGGAAGGAAGGAAGGAAGGAAGGAAGGAAGGAAGGAAGGAAGGAAGGAAGGAAGGAAGGAAGGAAGGAAGGAAGGAAGGAAAGAAAACATAGAAATTACTAGTTATTTTGGAGAAAATGTGATCCACAAGTGCGGCATTTATTAGAATCTCTGACAATCTATCTGAGAATTTTTTTTAACAAATTGTAATTTCTTCTCTATATGTTGATTAGGGCAGAATTTTCACCAGGGAAAAGCCAGTGTTAGAAATTGGATAAATGTTAATCTTATCTCTTTAACGTTCTCTTTCACCAGTTTTCTCTGGTGCGGGCTCTTGCTATTTTCAATGTCTATGAAAAAAGTGGCCATTATATTATGCTTAGAAATATAATTTCTAACCATACTAGTAGTCAAACTAAATATATTAATCAACAGCACTTACATGCATGTCAAACTATTATTTTTTAAGTGAATAACATAATAAAATACAAACTCCAATTAATATTTGGCAATAGAAAATTTTACTTTCTTTAGAAATTTAACTAGAAGTTAAGTCAAATGCACGGGTATATCAGCAGAACAGGCTCATAAAGTCACAACATGTTATCATTAAAGAGATAAAATCTCCAGTTAGAAAGTTCAATTATTTCACAACTGAAAATCTGACTTTGCAAGAAATTTATCCTACCACATTAAAAATTAAGCCAAACACATGTGGGAAAATCAGAAAGTTCATAGATCCTCAGGAAATTGTTTTTAAAAAATGAATAGAAGCCCAACTAGAAAGTCCAGTTATTATTTGACAGGCAAAAATTCTACTGCTCTGAAAAACAATTTCCCAGTATCCTAAAAATTAATCTAAGTACATGAAGTCATCATCTTCATGGCAAACTGTCATAAAATAGGTAAATGGTTTAAGCAGAAAGTCATTATTATCTAGCAAGTGAAAAATCTCACTTTGCTTTGAAATGTATTTTTTTCTACCACTCTAAAAGTTAAAAACAGATGCTAAATCAACATTTTCTTTGATTCAAAGCAAATTCTCATTAAAATGATGAACATGTCCAAATACCCAATTATTATATCATAAAATAAATAATGTACATTTGTAACTTCTTTTGCTTTACAGCTAATCTTTTGCTAAATTGGTGAAAAAAAATCAACAATGGGAACAAATAACTGAGAAGAAACAAAATTCACTCAAGGTACTAAATGCCAAAAAGTATTTAAAATTATTGTCTCAAATTCTGAGGGTTGGTTTACCATGTTACATTGTTGTTTAGATAACATAAAAATTCTGGTTTAATCATTAACATATTAATATACTTTTGCTTTATTTAATATAATTTTTGTTATTTTGATCCTTGAAAGTTTTAAGTACTAATCTATACTTTTCACAGAAAATTATGTTCTAAGAAAAGTGAACAATTTTTCCCTATTAAAAAAATAATAAGCAAAAAGGAAATACACCAAAAAATTGACAATTTCATTTAGAACAGTAAGTCAGAAAATATTATCAATCCTCTAGTTTTAAATATTTATGCACTAAGGTTTTAAGGCTTTTCACTTAAAATTTTAATTAGAAAAAGTAATCAATATTGTTTTATTTGAGACAAGAATATTGCAAATTTAATGTGATGTGGCATATAAACTCAAAAAACATATATGAGTTTCTTGGAAAGAAAAAAAGAAGAAACTTGATTTGTTTCTATATTTAGTTTTTAGAAATTATATACATGTAAGTTTATAAAAGTATATAAATTTCTTTGCTACATGCACAGAAAGGTTCTGAAAAAGTAGATTCCACAACGTTTACCAGTTACCTCAAGACAAATAGACTGCTGAACATGGTAATTTTCTTTATTTTTCCCCCCAGTTTTCTGGAGTTTAGCCCCATCCTGAATTTTGTAGTGACTCAGAATTACTTTTATTGTGATAAATGCAATAATAAAACTGTTTATTTGCCCAAAGAATCCTAGTTAACAGTTTGAAATTTGTCAAAAATCAAGTTGGTTTAAACTTGATCAAACCTTAAAAGTCTTAGAGCACATTTTAACAATGAATTTTCCTTACCGACTACATTGGTTTTTAATATAACTTTAAAAAAAATGAATGTCTATCAATTAACAACTCAAAAAAGTAAATTTCCAGGATAAGAAAAGATGCTAAGTATCTGAGTCTGTCGGTCAGAGTCTGTCGGGTTACCAGAACAGATGTTAAGAACCATGGGAAACCCTGAAATTATTCAGAAAAGGATGAGAAATCTAACTAAAAGATAATCTCAAAAAGTATAATCTCAAAAAGTATAATCTCAAAAAGTATAATTGTGTTCACCCAACTTCCCAGAAAACAAAGTATCTTTCATTGTTGGAAATCTGCATTTCATATTTCTGACGCCAACTTTTTTTTGGATAAAAAATAAAATCTCAGTAAATGTGGCAGTTTGTTTATTCCTAGAAAGACTTAAGTCGGATCCCTGCCTCCTTGTCATCCACAATGAGCCAAATTATTATTTATTATTAAGTATAAAACACTCTACAGCACTGTTACTAAAATATGCTCAGTTTTAGTCTTCAGACACAAATGAGTTTCATCCGTGTTTCAGGAATCACACTCAGTTGTAGGCAATTTGATTTGCCGTTTAAACTTATTTCACTACGGTTATCAACAGATTGTTCGTTTTTCTCAGAACCTAGCACTCGGGCGCTAATACGGAAATTCGTGCTAAGGTTTTCTTTGTTACTTGTTTTTGAGCATCCTTCCTCATCTTCCTCATCAGTATTTGGTCTAGATTTTCACTGCAATTTTCTCTAACGCAAAATATATATGTTTAAGACACACACACAAAAAAAATACACAAATATCTGTGGCTGGATCTCGGCAACACACTTGAAAGGATTAAACTTGCGGTTAACCGGGACTGAAAGCACTCATTCACTCTGCAAGATTTGGGGACTGGGCGGGTGGGAGATGCAGTTTTGCGGGGAAAGCGAGGTCTCTGCGCAAACCCCATAATCACTGCCAAAAAGGCCTTAACTGGGAGCCGGAGAAGCCCGCCATCCGCAGCTGTTTCTGATTGTCTCTGCTATCTGAAAAATCCAGCTCTTGGTGGGGCAAACGGTGCTTTTTGCAGCGTCGCTGGCACTCAGCCGGGGTCAACCCTAACCCGAATGCCCGGCTTAGCTCCCAGTGTTTCAAGATTCCATGTCTCAGCTCCATAAAACGTAAGAAAAACAGGGTTTCGGCTACCCAGAGAGGCCCTTCGGAGGGGGGTGGAATTGGGTGTTCCATGAACAATTTACTGTTCTCCCCGATCGCTCTCAAGGAAAGGGTCGTGTTTGTGCAGGGAGAACACGGCCTCTGTGGCTCTAGTCGGCCTTAAACCCCATTTTCAGGGGCAACACTCCCCCACGAAATGGTCAACGACACCCCAGTTTTGTGTTTTTGGCTCTTTTGTTTGTTTGGTCTTTTTTTTTTTTTTTTTGGCAGAAGGCAACTGCAAAGGTCCACCACCGCACCCAAGTGTTGGGGGGGGGGGGCAGAGAATGGGGCGAACGAAAACTGGAGATGAGATTTCTGCCTGCTCTGGACAGGGAGGGGCCCGCGGGGGCGCAGAGGGAAAAAAGGCCAGGGGTCAAGCCCGAGAAAAGACGCACAGGGTCCAGGCAGTAGGGTGCGGGGCGTACTGGAGGCGGGGGAGCAGTGGGGTCGACAGCAATGAGAGGCTGACGCCCAGAAAATGTGTCGAGGTACCCCAAACCCGGGCGAGGGGGATGGGAAGGCAGAGGCCTGTTGGCACCAGGACCTCCCGTCGCGCGCAGAGACACTAACCTGTCAGCAAGAAGGTGCCAGTGGTCGCGGGGCTCATCCTGCGTGTCCCCCGACCCTGTCCCGTCCAAGCAAAAGGATCTCCCAGCTCCCACCACCGGGGCAATTGCATTCTTGGCCTGGCTAGGCCGTCCGTCCTCGATTCTCCCCTCCCCTCCCTTTCTTCTTTCCTCCAGCTCGGCCAGTTCAGCATCAGCATCCTGCACCCCCTTCTTAATCCCATACTCCCTCTAGCGGCGGGCTGGTGCAGCGCGGCGGGCGCCCCCACCCCCATCCTCCCCATCCCCCCCGCCCCACCTCCCCCTCCGCCCCCCTAACCCGCGAGGCACGCTGGGATTTGGCGCCCCCTCCTCGCTTCAGCCTATATAAGGCTCCCGATCGGCGCTCCTGGTACACGCGCTTCAACTTCGGTTGGTGTGTGTCGAAGAAACCCGAAGAGCCCTCGGAGAACGGCGGAGAGGGTCCACCGAACCTCGCGGAAAGCTCCGCTGAGCGGGCTCGCGGCCGGAGTCCCTCCGTGCTGCGGAGCACCCAGCGGTGCCCACGCCCGGCACAGGTGTGGGACCCCCCGTCCTTCCTGTCTTCGCAGAGGAGTCCTCGCGTGGTGAGTATGCGGTGAGGATGTTTTTCTTCTTAAGAATACATTCATTCCCCCGTCTTAACGGGATTCGGGGAGATGGAGTAGCACCCACGAACGTCTCCACGAAAATCTTGTCACGCCTTCACTGGCAGTGCCCCCCAGAACGGAGTGGAGAAACCCAGCCTTCAGGGCTTTGATTTCTAGGTTCCAAGTCCCCCACGCTGGCTGTAGACGAACATGAGCTGCGGACAGACATGAGCTGCAGACGGACATGAGCTACAGACCGATTTTCCAATTGACTCGATAAATGCGCTATGAAGTGCAAAGCGCTGCAAACTAACGGGCGCGTCCATCAAAAACGATAAGCGCTTCAAATGCGCTGCACGCCTGACGGGGCGCTTTAATGCGCTGCGAACTAATAAGCGCTTCAGATGCGCTACGAAAGGGGAAGGCGTTTCGATGGCGCTACACACCGATGGGCGCTTCATTGCGCTACAAACTGGTGGGCGCGTCGGTGGTGCCACAAACCTGTGCGAATTGCAGCTACCCACGAGCAGCAGCCTGATTTGCACTTGAAATAAAGTACAGAATTGGAGCTGCAAAAGATTAGCGCTACGAACCCAGGATTAGCACTACAACAGCGCTTCATTGCGCTTAGAGGCACGGCAACTGCAGAGGTACATGAGCTGCAGACCAATTTATGCCAAAAAATGCCCTATCATGTAAAAACAGCTGCAGAGGTACATGAGCTGCACTGCTTTTACGCTACAAACATAACCAGCCCAGAGACGTGAGCCGCAGACTTAGACTAGCCTACCTTCTTGCAAGTGGGGAGGGGTGGACCCCACCTTTTGTCTCTGATTCACCTTTTCGAATGGCTCCCACTGTGTGGGGGGTGGGTATTCTTGTTTTGGGGGTTTTTTGTTTGTTTGTTTTGGCAGGATGGTTCTTTGCATGGTGGTGCTGTTAGACAAAATGGAGCCCCGGGCAAAAATGAGTGCTTAACATTCTGCCCGCACCATTCCCGCTATTGCAGCGGAGTGAAGGGGCGCTGATTTGAGTGCAAAAAGCAATCTTTCGGGTCTTGGCAGAGCAGGCTGCCTCCCTAGCTGCGCTTGAGTGGCGGTGTAGTTGTAGTGGTGGCGCGAATTGGCATCCAGCAACAGTTTGTGGAAGCTGTCGGTTTGCCTTGTACGGGAGGGGGAGGTGACTGGATTTGGGGGGTGATGGCTCTCATGCATGAAATGAATCTGGCTGTTGGCGTGTGTGTGGCTGGGGTGGGGGGGTGGGGCGGGGGATCCCGGGAGAGGCTTGCAGCCAGTCTTAGACTTTGCCCCGCCCATTCTAGCGGGCTTTCTCCGCAGTATCTGCTGAGAGCCGCCGTAGCGCCACCCAGCGCCTACTCCGAGCGCGCCTCCTCAGCAGCGCGCCTCCCCCGCGCGCCTCTCCAGAGCGCGCCTTCTCCCCTCTCCTGGCCCCCCTCCCGTCAGATCCTGCCTCCTTTGAGGCGCCTGGCCCAGAAGCCCCCCTCCTCCTGAGCCCGCCTCTTCTGACGTGGCACCCCCCGACCCCCCTTCTTCTGACGTAACCCTGCAAAAGCCGCCCTCTCACGGAGCGCGCCGCCTCTGAGGTGGCTCTTTCAGACTCCCCCCGACTTTTCTCCAGTCCCCAGCCCCCGCTCTGGAGATGGCTCCTCAAGGCCCCCCTCCCTTTCCCTGAGACCCTCCTCTGAGGGGACCCCTCAAGAGCCCCCCCTTTCTCTAGAGCTTGCCCGTGAGGTGGCTCCCCAAGACCCCACCCCACAGCCTCGCTTCTCTGCAGCTTGGCTCCTCCCCAAGCCCGCCTCCTCGGAGCGGGCTCACAGCCCCGCCTCCCTGAAATTGTGTGCGCCTGCGCACTGTGAGCCCCCACTGCCCCTCCCACTCCGCCCCCCCCCACCAGCCCGCCTTCGCTGTCTAAGCCTGGATGTACAGCCCCGCCCTCCTGCGGTTTCGGTGCTGCGCTGATTTTGCTTTATATCCACGAGTGTCTGATAAATATGAAAATAACAAATAAGAACAATTAGAAGCAACTAATTAAATGTGACATATTAAAGCTCTTTCAAAAGAAGTGTTTATTATACTGAATAATATAAATCCCACTAATATAAACTAATGATAGTGGGTTATGAAAGATGCTTCTAAACTGACATGGCTGGTACCTTAAAGGATAATCAAGCCAAATATTTTTACTATAAATAAAAAAATATTTTGGATTCACATTTTATGGATTTTGTTGACACTTGTGGACCTTTGCGTTGAAACCTACTGAAATTTGATGCAAAAATGGAACAAATTAAATTGTGTTTGTTGGAAGTTTTAAGTGGTGAATAGGTTGTAGTAGATGGCCCTCTGTGAGAATCGTAGTGCTTAAATGCGTGTCTGTGAAGCTGGTTTTTTTTTTCTTCTAGAAACTCTAGGGGATTAGCCTTGACTAATTCGCTTACATATTTATTAATTGTGCATGGCACATGGTAGGCATTCATTAAATATGTGTTAAATGACCCAAGCTAATTAGTTTATTTCATGTTTTTCTTGGTGTCTGCAGGTGTTTTCTGGCTTTTTAATCCTGGTTGTATTTTATGATGCTTTGCTGACCTGCATTGTCCAATGCATTTATTGTTTTATTGATCTTATTTAGCAATGCATTTGTTGTCTTACTGCTCTCATGTAGCAGCATCTTAGAAAGGAAGAAAGTATGCCTTTTAAACTCCAATAATGTAAGCTGTAATTATAATATACAACAAATAAATTAATTTTAAAACACTCGAAATAATTACCTTCATTAAAATAAAAACAAAAACTAATTATTTAAGTTTGAGTCAAGTGGATTATTTAATGGTAAACATTTGCCATTTAAAATGTGTGTAATGTAATTACATTACAAAGTACAGACTTTAAGCTGGCATTATTAAAAATTTATAGAAAACAAATTTATGCCTTAATGCCAGCCATAAGTACCATGTACAAGTAAATACAGAAATTTTGAAACCCGGTTCCATATGTTATAAATTATGAGCCAGAACTTTAAAGGCATATTTAGGGGCTTGGCTCAAAATATTTGGACAAATATGTATCAAATATTTGTCACATCCCACCAATCTTAACCCCTCTAATCAAATATACAAACTATGAGATGCATAATTACAGCTTTCGGGAAATATGCAGTTTTTTTTTAACCACCTTGCTACCCTGACCCCCCTCCTCTTTAGATTTTCTATATTTTAGAGATTCAAAATAATGTTTACATGTATTTTAATAAAATTGCATCTTATTTAAAATGTAAAAACACACTCTTGCTTAATTGAGTGTCATGTTCTAATGTGATGCTTAATATGACGTGGGTTTTGACTTCTGTTGCACTTTGGTGTGTTTAGGGAATAAAAATTTATAGAAGTCATTACGAAGAGTTGAAGATAAATCAAAATCCTTTAGACTAGCACTGAAATCTTTTCTGTGTGTAAAGGTGACATCAAGTCCCAAGTGACTTGGCTTTTCAAGTTTCAGGAATGGGGTCTCAACCCTTTTTCCCCAATCCAGCCTTTTATATGGGATTCTAAACACGGTTCTGTAATTCAAGTCAAGTCACAGAGCTCCTAGTACTACTTTATTTGGAACTTCATTTGCTGCTTAAACTTTTTAAAACTTTAGATGAGTTTAAGCAGATAAGCCACTGCCTACATCTATCACTTAATGGTTAAACTTCTTTATCTGGGCAGTTACATCTTTCAGACTTAGAGTGCCATCCCAAAGTTACAGACACCCTCCCCCCCCCCCATTAGATAATTCTGGGAAGTTTACCTCTTTTAGGACTTAAAGTCCTACCCCAAGTTACAACCTCAGAAGTAGGAGCCTGAGACCTAAAATTTATGGGTTTCAAACTGTGACTTTATAAGCCTATAGGGCCTGGATTTGACGAATTTGACAGTGCTGGATTTTAAATAAATAAATAAATAAATAAATAAATAAATAAATAAATAAATAAAATAAATAAATGCCTTTGGGAAGGGGTATGTTTCCCCTATTTAAATGTAAACTTCACCTCCCCAGTGTCCTTTACTTTGTTTTACTTACTGTCTACCTAATGTATTTGAATTTTAAACCCTTAATTGATATTTCTGCTTCCCTAAACAATATAGTGATTATTTGCTGATTTGCTAATGTATTGTAATTTCTGTCCTATCATTGCATTTTACAGATACTAAAACCATCAGACATGGGCCTCAGTAAAGGCCCCACCCCAGTGACTGTGATTGACACGTAGGTGTTAACCTTTCTGACCTGGATCACATTGTGCCAGGCCGCGCTGTGAATGCCTTTTCAGAACTCTTGAAAGTATGACAGAAATGGCACCTGAGTCACCTGACCTGTGCTTATTGTTTTGAATAGAATATTAAAACTCAATTATCTAACAAATAAATATTACATTATTTTGTGCCTTTATATTGTGTCACCTATATAATATCTTTAAGGAGCTGGAAATGAAATGAGTTAATACATTGCATTCTTGTTTTTTCCCCCTAAACAGGAACCTTTTATTTTGAGTGTCAATTACTTATTTTATAGCCCAAGTTATTAAAAATAAATAATAAATTAAAACTATTAAAATTAACAGCAATTGTGTCCCTTAAGGATTCTGCTTATGGTAAAGCCACACCCTGGAGAGATCATCCCAACAGGGAATGAGGAGGTGGCAGGGTTGAAGCAATTGAGGTACCTAAATGATAAGGGGGAGTGGTATTTCTCTAAAGTACAGGGCTGATAATTTTAGGGTCCTGTTTGATTACCACACCCCTCCCCCATTTTTCTCTTGTACCCTGTTGGTTTAAATATGTTTTTACATAACTTCTCTAACACATAGTCTATTTTGTAGGTTTATCTTACATAATTAATTTCAAGTTCATTTTTGCTTTGATAAATCAGAGAATAGGTGGCAAGGACTGCCAAGTCAACACATAGGAAAAGGCAGTCTGCTCTATATAGTATGTATTTAAAATTGAGTCCTTTCCAAAGTTTTCCACTTAAGAGTTTGATGCTCATGAAAAAGTTGTTGAAAACTTAAAATACACAACTCTAAAGTTACTTTCAATAACTTTAAACTTACTCTAAGTTATTACTTAAAATCACAATTAATCATAAATTAACAATCATAATTCATAAATTCCTGAGGAAGAGGAGGATGACATTGAGCTCTGTGGTTCTGATGATTTAATATAATGTCAGTGTAATCACAGTAAGAACATTTAAGTTGCCCCTCCTCTCACACTCCCTACCCCTCGACCCCCACGCCCCCACTTTATTCAGTCACCCTAGAGGTACAACTCTGAACTCTGTTCTGTTCTAATATCTTAAACTTTCAGGTGTGGCATAATAATAAGTCTTGTTTAAAGTTTAAGATTGTAAACTGACACAAATGAAGCCCCGCCTGCATTTGTTTTACTAATAAAGTTTTAAAAGCAAATATATTTATATTGTGAGAAATAGGCAAGTTTCTATAATTGTAGTCCCTCCTTATATTAACATCAGCCCATTTGCCTAGAAAATTACTGTTTTCTTTTTAATAACTTTATTATTATTTATTGTTGCAACCATGCACTGTACTTGAATTAATTAAATCCTCATAAATTTGAGTTATACTATAACTGGGCTTCTTTGAATGTCCCGTTTTGTAAACCAGCTCCTGCTTTAAGACCAGTTAAAACTTGACTGTATAATGTAGAGGGACACTGATACACATGTTATTGCTCAGTGCCATTTCTGTCCCTTTAAGAATTCTCTTTGGAAAAACAAATTATTTTCAGAGAAATCATTTAGACAATACTGTGGTTTTGTGGTTGTAGTAGTTGTTGTGATAACCAATTACTTTCTGGATTTGGGTGGTGACAATTGATGAGAATACTTGCCTTTCCTCCTCTCCCCCCAACCCCGTGACTGAATTGTGATTTTAATTCCCATCTCCACTTTTTTTTTCCTCTTTTGTTCCTTAGTGACTGAAATATTTGCTGTTTTTCATGTAACTTTATAATAACAAGATGCCATGTTGTGTGATTTATTTAAATATCTACTTATACCTTCAAAGTTTCTTGTCCTATTCTCTGGACTCAAAACTACTTGTTTGGAGGGTTTCAGCTTTCTTTCATAGCAAAGTAACCATGCTGTTCATAAAGTGATGTAATGTTGAACCTTAATGAACAGGTGACTAATGAAAATGAAAAGGTGATTTAGACATTAAAAAAGAGGGTGCTTTTTGTTATCTATTGTCCTAATTGATTAGTTTTTTTTCTCTTTACAGAATTTCTGTTAATTATCAATGTAAGCAATGCCTTTAGATTTAAGTACTTTAAAACTCATGTATTTAAAGTACTTCAATAGTAGATACTTTAAATACTCATGTATTTAAAGTAGATATTTTAAATACTCATGTATTTAAAGTATTTTGTAAATTCTTTAGATGCTAAGATCTTTTGTGTTGTGCTTCTTGGAAAGTACATGTTGAACTTATCCTCATTAAGCATGTTTTATCCTCATTTACAGAAACAAAAAGCTTTTGAAAACAAAAAGAAGGAGGGGTGGAAGAGGAGGCCAGGATCCAGGCCTCCACAGGAGCGACCACACCCGTGGGAGGTCTCCTCCCACCTCAGCCGTCAACCTGGGGCCCGACTGCCCTCCTCCTCCTCCTCCACCGCCCCCAAACGATCCCAACAAGCCCTCCTCTTCTTGCAGTTCCTCGTCCTCATCTTCCTCATCATCATCCTCCTCACAAAGTGGGCAACGGGCCCAATATTCCAACCTAGATCGTAGACGAGACGATCTCTCCGAGGAGATCAACAACCTAAGAGAGAAGGTCATGAAGCAGTCTGAGGAGAACAACAACCTGCAGAACCAGGTGCAGAAGCTCACAGAGGAGAATACCTCCCTTCGGGAGCAAGTGGAGCCTCCCCCTGAGGAAGAAGAGGAAGATGACATCGAGCTCTGTGGTGCTGCAGCTGCTGCTCCCCCACCCATTCCCCTCGAGGAAGAGTGCCCAGATGACCTGCCGGAGAAGTTTGATGGCAACCCAGACATGCTGGTTCCTTTCATGTCCCAGTGCCAGCTGTTCATGGAAAAGAGCACCAGAGATTTCTCCATTGATCGGGTCCGTGTCTGCTTCGTGACAAGCATGATGACAGGCCGCGCTGCCCGCTGGGCCTCTGCGAAGCTGGAGCGGTCCCACTACCTGATGCACAACTACCCAGCCTTCATGACAGAAATGAAGCATGTCTTTGAAGACCCTCAGAGACGGGAGGCTGCTAAACGCAAGATCAGACGTCTGCGCCAAGGCATGGGCTCGGTCGTCGATTATTCCAACGCTTTTCAGATGATTGCACAGGATCTGGATTGGAACGAACCCGCTCTGATTGACCAGTACCATGAGGGCCTCAGCGACCATATTCAGGCAGAGCTGTCTCACCTTGAAGTCGCCAAGTCGCTGTCTGCGCTGATCGGCCAGTGCATCCACATTGAGAGAAGGCTGGCCAGAGCCGCTGCAGCTCGTAAGCCACGCTCCCCACCTCGCGCACTGGTGTTGCCCCACGTCTCAGGCCACCAGCAGGTCGATCCAACTGAGCCCGTGGGAGGTGCCCGCATGCGACTGACCCAGGAAGAAAAAGAAAGACGAAGAAAGCTGAACCTGTGCCTCTACTGTGGGAATGGAGGTCACTACGCCGACAACTGTCCTGCCAAGGCCTCAAAGGCTTCACCGGCGGGAAACTCCCCGGCCCCGCTGTAGAGGGACCTTCAGCGACCGGGCCAGAAATAATAAGGTCCCCACAAGATGATGCCTCATCTCCGCATCTGCAAGTCATGCTCCAGATTCATCTTCCGGGCAGACACACCCTGTTTGTCCGAGCCATGATTGATTCTGGTGCTTCTGGCAACTTCATCGATCATGAATATGTTGCCCAAAATGGAATTCCTCTGAGAGTCAAGGACTGGCCGATACTTGTAGAAGCAATTGATGGACGTCCCATAGCATCGGGCCCAGTTGTCCACGAAACACATGACCTGATAGTTGACCTGGGAGACCACCGTGAGGTGCTGTCATTCGATGTGACCCAGTCTCCCTTCTTCCCGGTTGTCCTGGGGGTGCGCTGGCTGAGCACACATGATCCCAACATCACATGGAGCACCCGCTCCATCTTCTTTGATTCTGATTATTGCCGATACCACTGCCGAATGTATTCGCCGATACCACCACCGCTCCCACCACCAGCGCAACCTTCATTTTATTACCCAGTAGACGGATACAGAGTTTACCAGCCAGTGAGATATTACTATGTCCAGAATGTGTACACGCCAGTAGATGAACACGTCTACCCAGATCACCGCCTGGTTGATCCCAATATAGAAATGATACCCGGAGCACACAGTATTCCCAGCGGGCACGTGTACTCACTGTCTGAATCTGAAATGGCAGCGCTGCGAGATTTTGTGGCCAGAAATGTGAAAGATGGGCTGATTACTCCAACAATTGCACCTAATGGAGCCCAAGTTCTCCAGGTAAAGAGAGGATGGAAACTGCAGGTTTCTTATGATTGCCGAGCTCCCAACAATTTCACAATCCAGAATCAGTATCCACGGCTCTCTATTCCAAATTTGGATGACCAAGCTCACCTGGCAACATATGCTGAATTTGTACCTCAAATACCTGGATATCAATCATACCCTGCATATGCTACATACCCGACCTACCCAGTAGGATTCGCCTGGTATCCTGTGGGACGAGATGGGCATGGCCGATCACTCTATGTGCCCGTGATGATCACCTGGAATCCTCATTGGTACCGCCAGCCTCCGGTGCCCCAGTATCCACCTCCACAGCCGCCGCCGCCGCCACCACCGCCGCCGCCACCACCGTCCTACAGCACTATGTAAATACTTTTCATGTCCTTCAGGATCTCTACCCACAAAACTGTTTCCTGTTCAGCTTCTCAGCCAGTGACTGTGCTAAACTGGTTTCTGTATCTTTAGGCCAACCTGAGGCATGTCCTCTCTGAAATGGCTGCAGAAGGTCAGAACCACTGTGGACTGGCATGCATCTTACAACCAAAAGTCATTCACCATTTACTGGGAGAATAGGATATTTACCAACAAATTCTCTCTCAGTTTTCCACTTTAACTGCCAATCTAACTAAAATTCACGTTTACTTTGCAGAGAATCCCAGAAAGAATGGGTTTTACCTGCTGAATAACATCTGAATTATAGGCTGCCAGATTCCTCAATGAGCACTTACGAAGAAGCTAATGTAAATACAGGAAATTCTGTTTTATTTGTGGAGAGAGAGATGAGGAGGAGGAGGACATGACTTTTCTTGCAGTTTCGGTACTCTTACATAACTGGAGGACCGACGCCTTATGAAGGAAGCCAAAATTATTGGTGCAGTGTGAAATGGCTTCCGTGATCTTTATGCTGCACCCTATTGAAACTTCACCGTCTTCAAACTCCACTTTCATGGTTCCGTTAATTCTCAAGGAGCAGCAACTGACCCAGGAGTAGGCAAAACCCCTGCAACAGAAACACCTCAGGCCTGAGAAGGAAGTGCCCTCTCAGACAGACTCTTGCATGTTAAGAGTGTGCCTTCATATCCTGGTGCAAATCACATGTACCCAAGAACTATGGCTTTATCACAACACCTTACCATCATCATGCCAGTAATGGCTTCCACAGTGTTCAGCCTGGTAACCAGAGACTATTGGTAGCTCCAGGTTCGATAGATGTTTGTGAAATGTGACCACCTATCATTCATGCATGAGGGCTAATGACTGGCAAATCAAAAGGACTCATCCCATACCCAGTTCTTAAAAGAGACTGAACTAATGATACCTCTTTGTTCTGCTTCAGAAAGAAGTCTTACGACTATTGTTAATTGGATGAAAGAATATTACATCAAGTCCTGGGAGCATCTGTCCTTGCCTGCCTCCATGTGCATCTAGGCATTCCATCATCAATCCCCTCACTAGACTGTAGCATTAGGATGCTTAGAGAGGGGAAATGATTTTAGCACCCAGACTCACACTCCTATGTCTGAATTTTTAAAAATGGGGCACTGGATATGTCACCACTTTTTAAAGGATTGGAGTCCACATAATGGAAAGAGGTACTCTCTAGGGGATGGAGCCAATAATAAACTGCCACTGAATGAAAGGCCTCAGAAATCAATTCAAATGACTCAAAGCCAGGACAACCCAAGAGTTGTCTGCTGAAGGCTTTGTGCTCACCTGGGACTGCCTGACTTTCTTTAGCCTGGTCCCTTGCTACTACCTTGAACTGCCTATCTAACCTCTCTCTTTCTGTTTAATTCTTTACAACTACCACTAATGCTGCTGCACAATTTGTGTCATCTTGCCTGCCTGCCTGGTGGCTGAGACTCCGTTTTGCGCCTGTGCATGGAGAAGGAAGAGGCAGGCTGCATGGAGGCTATGTTTCAGCATAGTCTTCAATTGCCAAAATAGAGTTTGAGCAGTAGAAAGCAACATGGTGTATATTTCAGATTGCCTATCATGAGGAGGAGTACAATGGTGAAGTTTCATCATCTCATTACTATCTTCACATATTCATTATCATCCCCACTTATTATTGCATGTTAAAATACTTAAAATTTTTATCTGTAGGTTAGTACTGTCCTTTTACAGTGTTTTTAGTGGTGACTGTGCTTTCAAAATTATTTCCATTGAATTACAAAGTACTATCCAATCCTTATTGTTAGTTAAAATAATTAAAACTGGTAACATAGAGAAAATAATTCTTAACTGTGAACTTACAACACTGTGAATGAGAGACTCCTCATAACTGGAGTTTTTGTTTAATAGTTCTTTCTGTTCATCTTCAGTCTTTGCTTTAGTATATATACCTTCAGTTTTATTAATTGGCCCTTTAAAAATCATACAAATTATGTGCAAATTCAAAGAAGATATTTAATTGGCTATTTAATTCGAAATAATTTCCCTGTCCTGGCCCCTCCCCCCCTTCCCTTCCCTCTCCTAAACCCAGCCCCACCCCCTTTACCACCCCCAGCTCCCCTCCCCACCCCACCCCACCCCCTTTACCTATCCCAGCTTCCCTCCCTGCCCCACCCCCTTCACCAACCCCAACTCCCTTCCCAGTCCCCACCAGCACTCCCGGCCCCGCCCCCTTTTTTCCAATGGAATTAGAAAGCTTGTCACTCATGTGTTTTAGAGTTATTTTTAAATGGTGCATTTGTGCTGACTTTTTTGAAGCGTCACTTAAGTTTACCTCAGTATCAATTCATCCTCCATACATTTGCATTCAAGTTGTTTTGTGTCAAATTTACAGTTGTCAATTGATCATCAAGCTGCAGGGGGCCTACAAATGGGCCTAATCTGCAGCCTGAGCATGTGCACACGGACATTTGCCTTCACTGCAAGCAAAAGCCTGGAGAATTAGTGAGCAACATCCACTGTCAGGAAGACGAATGATGATGCAAGTTAACAACTCCTGGAGAAATTCCCTGACATAAGTTTGGCTGTTCAGTGATGCTTGTAAAAGACTTGGGCAGTGTGTACTATGCGCTATTGCTATATATGCTATCTATAAATGTAGAAGTTAGGATAATTCTATAGCATAAAATTTTATTAAGTTTCCTTTAACTCATTTGACTTATTTTGCTAAGTTTCCTTTCAATTTTATTCTTTGTCGGCCAAATTTATGCTAATTGGATACTTTTAATTGGGGCGGCATTTCCCAGAAATGCCTTAATTAACATCAAAGAAAAAAATGATAAAGTTTAATTTCTAAAGAAGTTAGAAGAAAGGGAGCAAAACAAAATACAAATGTTATAAATTAGACAAAATATCAGAATTTTAAGCAAAACTAATAATCTTATTTTAGAAATTGACAAAACTGATTGAGTTTTGGCTCAAATTTTCAGTTAGTAAAAAAAAAATTGGAGAAAAATAAGCTCCCATTTTAAAACACACCTGGTGAGAACTAGCTATGGTCATCATGCTAGAAAACTGAAACGGAGGAAGATTACGTATATAAGGGTCAGTTTAGTTTGAGCAAGAAAGTATTTGTGGAAGGTACTGGAAAATGGAGACTGATTAGATCATGAGGGATAGCACAGTGATAAGAAAGAGCACATATTTATTGTGCAGTTTGGATTTCTGTTTGAGTTTGCAGGTACCTCCTTGGACTCCTGAATTGATCCAGTTGTCATCCACCACAGACAAGTAACATCAGATAGAATCCATGATTGGCAACAGAGAACACTCTACTATAAAGACCTGGGTAGAAGTAAGGACCACCTGCTGAACCACCTGCCAAGATTCAGAGTCCAATGGGAACTGAATGTTCTTTGTTGTTTAAGATTGTATAATGCTATTGAATTGGTCTGTGGAAAACTTGTGGGTTTTTTTTTTCACTTATAATCAGTTTAAGTAATAAGGGTCATATATAATCATAAGTAGTTTAGGATGGGAGGGACTATTAGATTTTAAGTGGGTGGGATTAGTTTAAAAATTAGCATGATACTATGTATTAGATATCTCTCTTAGTGAACATGTGTACTTGTGATTCCTCACCCACCCTTAAGGATTTCAAATAAACTCGAGGGAACTGCAGGGAAGTCAACCTTTTTAGGACAGCTGGGATATGGATAACACTCTAAGTAGGAAAAAGCTCAAAGGTGATTGGAAAAATAATTTAAATTTAGGACCTTTGTCCTGGGTACTAACTCTTGGGATTAAGATTAAGATGGTAAGAAAAGCCCCTTTGAGAGCTGTAGGATGGATAGATAACGTTTGAGAAATAGTTGTTAGATTGAAATTGACAAAGATGATGGTAAATACTCATGGAAATTAGAGGAAAATGGTGAATAAGAACCCTTGCTGATCCCTGCAAGTTGCCCTCCTTTTACCCTTGCCCTTGCTCTTCTTCCCCACATCCCGACCCTTCCCCTATTCTCTTTACTGTATTTCTCTCTATTTACTAATATTGTACTAATGTTATAATAAAAATTCAATTAATAAAGATTTAGTGGTTAAGTGCAAACTGTGTCCAGATCATTTCAGCGTCTGCCAGCATCAAGGGGAAAGGGTGGGGGGAATGAAAAGGGTGGAGCTATGAAGAGGGGGAAGGGGAAAGGGAGGTTGGAGGAATGGGGGAAAGGTGAGGAAGACGGATTGAGGGGTGGGGCAGAGGGGGAGTGAGAAACTATGGAATGGGTGGGGGTTGGGAAGATGGAAGGGTAGGGAGGGGAGTGAATTTAGAATTGGGTGGGTGTGGTATAAACTGCCACAACTATCAAATATATATAAATAATGTTCTGACACATTACATTATTCCAGCAATAAAACTTGAACATAAATAATAAAGCCAAATAGAAGAAATTTCATTGATACTATACAAGAAACAATTTTTAAGTTGCAGAATTTTAACATACAAAATATAGTCACATAATAACTAATGATGTAACACAAAAATTCTTTTAAGATGCAAAACTTTAAAATAAAATAAAGCTATCTTGGCCTGAACAACAGAACTGAGGTCAACAATAAGATGGGGTCAACAACATTAACAACTACTAGAAAAAAAAACAAGCAATTAACAGTGCCTCTGTTGTACTATTAAAAATCTTAAATACAAATATTAGTTGCAATTTATAGAAAAATTATAAAAACTAGAACAGAACAGGAAGACAATGAAATAAGGTAGTAATGTGTGGAAAGATGCATATTTTTATACACCAATTAAGACTAAAGTTATAGTAATTTTGAAAACAATCTAAGGAAAAGTAACAAGTGGCATTTATGAGGTACGCATCCTTTCAGATTTCAAAATACAATGACATGATTAGAGTTCTAGAATAAATGGCATATAGAAAACCTAAAAGGGGGCTCTTAGTTACCAGTTTGCAATGATTGCTGGGTTCATGTAACATGGTGATGACATAAACAGTAGTTACTGAGAGACAATGTTGATAATGACAAAACGGGAGTAATAAAAACACTAACTAGAATCACATTTCTTTGGAAGCCTGTTGCCCTGAATAATGGCCCTTCAAACCCAGAATTCACAGACTTTGAGGGTACAGATGGTGGTGGTGATATTGAGGAAATTGGGGGTGGGACACAAGTAAATGTCTTTAAAATGCCTACCTTAGGGAGTTTAACATAATTTTAATGATATAATATAAATCAAATCACTGCCCGAATATATATGAAAAGAAATTGAAATACTCTATTAATCCCTGTTCTGTTACATGGTGGCTCTTTCTCAGATGGAAGCCCACCTGTTGTGAGGTAATGGATAGTATTGGGGAACTTGGGAGTTGATATACAATTAAGTGCCACTAATATGCCTACCCAGGGGGTTACATATAATCTCAACAATATGGCATGAAAACCAAATCACTATCAAAATTACGGAGAAGAAAATAAAATATTCTATTCATCTCTTTTGTTAAATACCAACTCCTTATTCTGGCCCCTGTATATCCCCGTAAACTGCATGATGAAACAAACAAATAGATGGTAAATCTCAAGATTATATTAAATTATGCAACTAGATCAGAAGAAAGTCTAGATCATAATAAATTAATTTATATGATACTAGCAATATTTGTTGAAGCCCATACCAATTCTACAAAAGAAATGGTTTCCCAGAGAGAAATCAACGAGTGCTTTTTAAAATTATGATTGCAGAAACTATATAAAGAATTCCTCTTGGCTAATGTAGTTGAAATCAGTAACCAAGATGACTTTTTTTTTTAAAGGGCTGGAGAAATAGAACAGAGGGTAGGGTACTTGTTTTGCATTTCACTGACCAGGGCTTGGTTTGATTCTTGGCATCTCTTAGGTCCCTTGTGTTGCCAGGACTAATTCCTGACTACAGAACCAGGAGTAAATCCTGAACATTGCCTGGTATACAACTCCCCCCACCCTCCCAACATACACCAAAAAAAAAAAAAACTATTTAAAATGAGGCACAGAGATATATATTCATTAACAGTCTTGACAGAGGCCTGCATTTCACTAATTAGAGATTAGAGTTCAAACTTTATTGAATTAATCAGCAACACAATTTACATAAAAAAATGCACAACTTTTGAAATGAGTCAGAAAGAGAGAGACAGACATAGAAAGACTGCACTCATCTATGGTATATAGAATATCAGAGTGGGAGACTAATACCCAAGAACTGTAGAAATAAGTACCAGGAGGTTGACCCCATGGCTTCGAGGCTGGCCTCACGTTCCGGGGAAAGGGCAACTCAGAGAAGCGATCACCAACTACATTGTAGTCGAAGGCCATGTGGGGGAAGGGAGTTGCGGGCTGAATGAGGGCTAGAGACTAAGCACAGCGGCCACTCAACACCTTTATTGCAAACCACAACAGCTAATTAGAGAGAGAGAACAGAAGGGAATGCCCTGCCACAGTGGCAGGGTGGGTTGGCGGGGAGATGGGATTGGGGAGGGTGGGAGGGACACTGGGTTTACGGGTGGTGGAGAATGGGCACTGGTGAAGGAATGGGTTTCCGAACTTTGTATGAGGGAAGTATAAGCACAAAAGTGTATAAATCTGTAACTGTACCCTCACGGTGATTCTCTAATTAAAAATAAATAAATTATTAAAAAAAATGCACAACTTTATAAAACATATAAAAGTAATGAACTACTATGTAAGAAGAATTATTTTTATTTCGGGGAGGAGGAAGTTGGGGCCATGTCAATTTGAGCTCAGGGCTACTCCTGGCACTGTGCTTAAGGATCATTCCTCGTGGTGCTTGATAAATTATATGGTACCAGAGATCAATGCACTGAGATCAATTACTCAGAGGTCCTCTGAATGCAAGACTACCCCTACCCCTGTACTGTCTTTCCAACCTAAGAATCACATTTGATCCATACCTCAAATACACTATGATCTTTAGATCAATCAAAAGACATAAGAAAGAAGGAAATGCTGTAGGGGCAGATAGACACAAATACTCATTTGAACATATTTTAAAAATTAAGATGAAGGCTTAGAAAGAGAGCCTGGAGCACATGCCTAACATGTTTGATATCCTGAGTTTGATCCTCATGCTTCCTGACCCCCAAAGAACAATAGGATTTAACCCCAATGTCCTGTCCAGAACTAAACCCAGGGTCACATCACTAAGTCAAGAATTACCAAAAGTGGCCCCTACTGCCCACCTACCCTGCAGGAGATAGCCCCTAGTTTCAAAAAAAAATGAAGATATGTTGTTTTGGTAATTAATACACACCTGAAAGTGTGAAAATATTTTATTTATGCTTTTAAAAATACATAATAACTTACTTCCAAGGCCATTAACAGTTTCCTAGAAAAATTAAGTGTGTCTACCCAATTCCCACCTTAGTACTTTTTCTGGCTCCTTTGAATATGTAGAGAAGAACCTGAATGAATGGATAGAGGGATGAATGGATGGATGGGTGGAAGGACGGGTGCCACGTGTGCATTCATAATAATTTATTGACTTATTAAGAGGGACTAAGCAGATGGATGAAGGAGTGAATAAATAAGCATGTGTTGGTATGTGTATTAAATATATACTTTTTTTTAATGTTTCTGGATGAATGGGAAGATAAATGAATAAGTGAGTGTATGGTGGTAGTGCTGGGGTGTATCTGTGTGCGTTCAGTTTATTATTTATTTCAATGTGCCAAACAGTTTGTTTTTTCTTTTTTTTTAACGGGATATGAAGCCCAGAGTTTTACATATGCAAGGCAAGTGCTCTACCGCTGAGCAATTGTGTTTTATCAAAACCTATATTATTATCTGAAATATTGAGACTATCCCTTTCCCTGTTCCTCAATGTCACTGTCACTGTCATCCCGTTGTTCATCGGTTTGTTCGAGCGGGCACCAGTAACTTCTCTCAATGTGAGACTTATTGTTACTGTTTTTGGCATATCCAGTACGCCACACGTAGCTTGCCAGGCTCTGCCGTGCGGGAGCCATACTCTCAGAAGCTTGCCGGGCTCTCCGAGAGGGCCGGAGGAATCGAACACGGGTCGGCTGCGTGAAAGGCGAATGCCCTACCGCTGTGCTATCACCCCAGCCCTTCCTCAATGTACCAGATAGTAAACTAGGTTTTGAAGGTGTACAGGTTTGGGGAGAAACCTCTCCCTGAAACATTGACATAGAGACGTAAGGGGGTTGAAGGGAGAGTAGCCAGGGACTCTCCAACTGGGTTTCCAAACTACTAGTCATAACTTAATTGCCCAATTAGTTCCTTTGTGATCAGGTACTGTTTAATCACTATATAATTCAACTAACTCTTAGTTTTTGATAATTGAGCTTTTTTCTAGAACAAACTGAATTTCTTAAATGCTCATGTAGGTATTGTTTAATTCAGAGTGAGAAAGGTTCACAAATATGGCTTTTTGTTCTCCCAAGTTAACTCCCAGGAAACTATCACAGAACAAAATCTCTTAATCTATTCTCATCTAATCCCTAAAGAAAGCACACACACACACACACACACAAATACACACACACATACACACACACACCTAAATAGATGCCTCATAATAACTCAAGAGAATTTACAAATTTTACAAAATTACTCTCATTTTGACCAATATAAAATAATTTTTTTTTAATTGAATCACCGTGAGAGCAGTTACAAAGCCTTTCAGAGAATAGTTACAAAGTCTCGGTCATACAATGATCAGACATCCATCCCCTCACCAGTGCACACCCTCCACCACCAAGAACCCCAGTATGCCCCCCCATTCCACCCCTACCCCGCCTTTGTGGCAGATGATTTCCACCTTACTCTCTTTCCGCTTTGATCACATCAATATTTTGACAAAAGATCCACCATTATTATTTGGAATTTTCCTCAACATTCAGACCTGCCGAAAAGGCATCATTAGGTAATTTGTTTTCTATTGCTGTTATGAAGAGCATTTTGGATTTCTGATATTTTAGTAATAAGTCTGGAGATATTTCTGCCAAAAGCCGCTGGATTCCAAGGTTGTTTTGTGTGCCGTTCAGGAGCCGGGAGCCATTCTGGAGCCGGGAGCCATTCATGAGTGGCCACTCCGGGCCTCGTTGGGGAGGGGAGAGGGCCCAGTTCCACCCCCATCACGTGAGGACCTAAGGGTCACGTCACTGCAGTCTCATACCTGGCTTTCCAATAGGCTCTGAAAAGGTGGCGGCCACCGCGCTGCCAGGGAGAAAAGGCAGAAGGAGTAAGCATCTTTCCCCACCTGGGGTGGCACGGTGCTATAGTTCAATGGTCAGTCCAGATGCATTTCTGCCAAAAGCCTCTGGGTTCTGAGATTGGTCTGTGTGCCTCTGGGATCATGGCCGTTCAAGAGCAGGAGCCGTTCATAGGCAGCAATTCAGGGCCTTGTCCCAGTGGGGAGAGGGGCCGGTTCTACCCCCCATCCTGCGAGGCCCTATGTGTCGCCACTCTCTAGTTTGGGGCAGGGGCAGACGCTAGATCATTTATTTTCCATTGCTCACTTTGTATATCAGGAAAGGTCTCGCAGCCGCATAAAGTCTGTGTGCTTCAGAGAAATAGTCCTGTGGCCACATACTAGAGCCATGCTTGTAGAAGCTCATGGTCGCTGGGATTCCATCTGGAGAAGGTGGGGAGACTACACCTGCTCCATCTGGGGGTCCCAGAGATATTCGCTCGGCATGGAGCCAGAGAATTCTCCAGTGTTGTGGTGCCCACCGGGTTTCTTCACTGTTGAGTGTGGCACGATGGTGCCGGGGGTGGGTTGAGGATGTTTAAAATAATTTTTGACCAAACGAAATAACTGGAGAAGGCAAGTGAATTTCTGGAGGATCATTACTGTTTAATATCTAACCTTAACAGTCCTTACATAAGAAAACTGCCTAATTAAGATTATTACGTAGCCTTGAATCACTGGGCACTTGTTCTTAAGTAGTCCATAAAATAAATAAAATGCAGCTAGAGAGACAGTACAAGGGTGTTTATGTCTTCTGGCCACACTCACTGCCAATCCCCTATCCCTCATTTCTAGTCCCTGCTCATTTTAAAAATCAGGTAGTTTGGGTTTTCAGTGTTTTGGGTATTAAGTTATATAACCTCTTTATATTTTTTTGAATATTAGCCTCTTATCAAGTATATGCTTTGCAAATAGTTTCTCCCCTTCAGTAGGTTGCCTTTTCATTTTTTTTTATTGACTTTCCTTTGATGAACTTTTTGGTTTTGCTTTTGGAGTAAAAAAATCATTGCAAAGAGTGATTATTGACATCAGGAACTATGTCTTCTTCTAAGGGTAATATAATTTGTCTTTGTGTATTTTGTAATATAGTGGTCTAATTTCATACTTCATTCTTTTGCATATGACTCATTGTCCAGTTTGCCCAATTCCCTTAATAAAACATTCCTTTCACCACATCTATTATTGGCTCTTTGGTCATAAATTAATTGACCAAATAAATGAGGCTAAATGTAATGCTTCTGTTTAAAATACAAGTTAACAACAATATGTAGATTTCTCAGAAAAATAAAAATAGAGCTGCCATATGACCCTGAAATTCTAGTTCTTGGTGTCTACCCCCAGAATACAAAATCATTCATTCAAAAAGACATATTCAGAGCATTATTCATTGTAGCACTTAGGACAATAGCTATGACATAAGCTAATCAACCTAAGTGTCCAATGAAGGAAGAATGTATCATGAGGTTGTGATATATATGCACAATGGAATACCAGACAACTGCATGTAGGAATGAAGTCTGCAATTTTCTGCAACTTGGGTAGAATTGGAGATTATCACATTAACTGAAGTATATCAGAAAAAGAAAAACAAATGCCGGATAAACTCAATTATTTGGTGTGTAAACACATAAAAAGGGGGCACCTCGGGGCTCTATCTCTCTAGGTAGAGCCTATGTTCGGTGGTCTCGAGCCGCTTCCCCCACCCCAGAGAGGTTGATGGCGATGGGGAGGCCAAGGAAGGAACGAGGACCAGGTTTGTTGGTCTCAGTTGCAGTTTATTCCATTGCTATCTCCATTCTCCTCTGATTCTCCTCCTGTTTCTTCCTCTCCCATGCTACTTCATTCTCCTTCTCACTCTGCATCTGGGTCTCCCAGGTCTGGTACTCCCAGTCCACTCTTACAGCCTAGTTAAATTCCCAAGCATGAGGGGTTGGGGCTTACACATAGGTGTGGTCACAATCAATGGGGGTAAAGTTCTTTCCCTCAGGGGATGCTGCTTTTAGGACAGATTCTCTTTCAGCAGGACGACCCACCCAAGGGCGGAATCCCATGGGTGTGTTTCTCCTCTCCTTGTCCAACTAACATATAAGCATTCATAATATTAATCATTTTGTATGGACACAGTAAGAGATGCATTAAGCTTATCGAATTGCTCTCCTGGGGCCATCTTGATCTCAGACTACAGTGCTCAGACCAGATTTGTCTTTCCTATCCCTAACAGGGTCCTAGTCTCATCATTGCTTTTGGATCATGCCAGCATTTGTCCATGATCAAGCTCTTAACTTATAGTTACGAATCATGGCATTTTGGCTTGGCCCATATCGATGCCAGGGTAGCTAGCTCACAGCTTGCCCTGGGTCCCTTCAGTCCCTCTTTGGGATCCTGCTTTTGGGGTGCTAGGAACTAAGGGCAACTGAGGCTTAAGTCGAGAAAGCAGATGCCCCGAGTGAATAATATTCAAAGCCGATTAAATCCCAAGTTACAAAGGCATATTAACAGCTGTCTTCCTTTGTCCATACGAAAAGGACATTGCTTTAAAGTAAACTATTCAAAAGACACAAGGAGAGGAGAAAGGCAATATTAACTTACAATACAAGTTCAGTGTCCTAGAAAGACCTGACCTTACAAATTAACAGAGTCTGATTAGGGAGACAAGCTTATTAACTGGTTGGGGAAGAGAGCATAGAGAAGTGGTTACAGATAAACAAAGGAATAGGAGTGACTCGGGAGCACTGTGATGGGTGTGACCCGATAAACCTTAGCTCCTTGGGGCAAGGGGGACAGGACAACCCAATGATACCCTGCAATCTAGTATATAGAATAACAGCATAAGGGAATGAAAGGTATCAAAGGAGGGTAACCTAAATTACCCCGGTCCCTAGATTAAAGAATTGTGAAATTGAGGAAAGGAAAGGAACGGACAGTGTGGCTGAGTAGAAAAGGCAGGCAAACAGGGAGTCACAGGTCAAAGGCAGGGACATCATACATATTGGCAATGTAGAGTATGGTTTATCTATATGTCGGAACCACAAAACCAACAAAACTGAAAGTGTGAGATACAAACTACAACAACCAAACTTAAAAATGTGATTGCTAAAGAGGTTGACTGGATGCTGGGAGGGAAACTTGGAGACATTGACAGAGGGAAGTTGACACTAGTGATGAGATTGGTTTTAGAACATTGTATATCTGAAAGTCAACTCTGAATAATTTTGTAAATCACTATACTTTAATAAAAATATATATAAATAAAAACTTAAATAAAACACAAGTTGGGAGTATTTTCCCTGAAGCTTCTATTATTTATTTTTAACAGATTAAATTTTACCATTAAGATAATGGGAAAACTTCTGTGTTGGCAATGGCCATGAGGTAAAAAATTACTCAAACATGAGTAGTATGTTAAAACTGCCAAAGAGCCAAAAAGAATGACTTTATAATAAAAAGAATTATTTTATAATTATTTTTAAATATTTTCTCATTTTCTGCCTCTCTTTGCCTAAAATAGTGAACATTTCATCTGCATCACATATTATTGGGAAACTAAAATCAAAATAACGATGAGATACCACCTTACACTGGTGAGTTTGGCACACATCAAAAATAACAAAAATAACCAGCATTTGGTGTGGATATGGGTAAACTGTTGGTGGTACCTCATCTTGGTGGAAATGTAGGCTGATTGAACTTTTATGGAGAATATGGATGTTTCTCAAAAAACAAGATTTGAGCTTCCATCTGACCCAGCAATTCCACCTTAGCATCTACCTCAAGGATCCAAAAACTCTATTTAAAAAAGATATAATTTTTGGAGGGTTTTGATTTTTTGGTTCACACCCATAAGTAATCAGGACTTACACTGGCTCTGTTCTCACTCAAGGGATCATATGTGGTGCTGGGGATCAAATATGAGTAGGCCTTTGCTAGACAAGCACCTTACTAGCTGTTCTGTCTCTTCAACCCTAAAAAACTTTTGAGAGTATAGTAGCACTATCATCCCATTGCTCATAATTTGCTCTAGGGGGCATCAGTAACGTCTCCATTGTGAGATTTGTTGCTGTTTTTTGAATATCGAATACACCACGGGTAGCTTGCCAGGCTCTGCTGTGTGGGCAAGATACTCTCGGTAGCTTGCCAGGCTCTCTGAGAGGGGCAGAGGAATGGAACCCAGGTCAGCTGCATGCAAGGCAAACACCCTACCCACTGTGCTATCGCTCCAGTACTATATTAAATTGACAAATGGAATTTTTAAGTAAGCAAAAAACAATTTTGAATGGTGCTAAAAATATTTTAGGCTGCTTTGATATATTTTGTAATGTTTAGTTAGCTCATTACTATTAGAAAAAAATCATGAAAGAAATTGTCCAATGAAAAGATAATTTTCAACACATAAAATGTTATTCATGTAAAATTTTATTTGTATATCGTACAAAATAGGTTGGCAGCTTCGAGAGATTTGTTAATGGTCCATAATATAATATTATCCAGAAAATAATACTAATAAAATTAGTATGAGGGGCTGGAGCAACAGCACAGCGGGTAGGACACTTGCCTTGCATGCGACCGACCCGGGTTTGATTCCCAGCATCCCATATGGTCCCTTGAGCACCGCTAGGGGTAATTCCTGAGTGCAGAGCTAGGAGTAACCCCTCTGCATCGCCGGGTGTGACCCAAAAAGAAAAAACTATATTATTTTTTAGGGTTTTTTTTTTTTGCCTTTTGAGTCACACCCAGCGATGCACAGGGGTTACTCCTGGCTCATGCACTCAGGAATTACTCCTGGCGGTTCTCAGGGGACCGTAGGGGATGCTGGGAATTGAACCCAGTTCGGCTGCATGCAAGGCAAACGCCTTACCTGCTGTGCTATCGCTCGAGCCCCGGAAAAAATGTATTATGAAAGAATTATATTTTTATGCTCTGGTGAAATGTGCTCTACTCAATTCTTATACTATTAATGTAAAAAATTCTACTTAATCTACTTAGTCATAGTATGAAATAGGCACTTCTTTTTTAATTTTTATTAATGAATCACCATGAGGTACAGTTATAGACTTACAAACTTTCATGCTTACATTTTAGTCATACAACGATCGAGCACCCATCCCTCCACCAGTGCCCATTCACCACCAGCAATATTCCCAGTATCTTTCCCACCACCCCAATCCCATCCTTACCCCCGCCGCTTCTGTGGCAGGCACATTCTCTTTTACTCTCTCTCTCCTTTTGGGTGTTGTGGTTTGCGATAAAGGTATTAAGTGGGCATCATGTTCGATCTATAGTTTATTTTCAGCACACATCTCCCATCCTGAGCAGGCCCTCCAAGCATTATTTACTTGATGGTCCCTTACCTATCTCAGCTGCTTTTTCCCCCAGCATGTGAGGTCGGCTTCCAAGCCATGGAACAATCCTCCTGGTCCTTATCTCTACTATCCTTGGGTGTTAGTCTCCCATTCTGTTACTTTATATTCCACAAATGAGGGCAATATTTCTATGTCTGTCCCTCTCTTTCTGACTCATTTCACTTAGCAAGATACTCTCCATGTTGATCCACTTATATGCAAATATCATGACTTCATCTTTTCTAACAACTGATAGTATTCCATTGTATATATGTACTAAAGTTTCTTTAACCAGTCATCTGTTCTCAGGCACTCTGTTTTTATCCAGATTCTGGCTATTGTAAACAGTGCTACAATGAACATACAAGTGCAGATGTCATTTCTACTGTACTTTTTTGCATCTCTGTGATATATTCCCAGAAGTGGCATTACTGGGTCAAATGGGAGATCAACTTCTAACTTTTTGAGAAACGTCCATACTGCTTTCCAAAAGGGCTGAATGAGTTGGCATTCCCACCAGCAGTGCAGGAGAGTCCCTTTCTCCCCACATCCATGCCAACACCGGTTGCTTTTGTTCTTTTGGATGTGGGCCAGTCTCTGTGGTATGAGGTAGTATCTCATAGTTGTTTTGATCTTCATCTCCCTGATGATTAGTGACGAAAAGCATTTTTTCAAGTGCTTTTTGGCCATTTGGATTTTTTCTTTTAGAAAAAGTTTCTGTTCATTTCATCGTCCCATTTTCTGATGGAATTGGCTGTTTTCTTCTTGTAGAGACCAACCAGTGCTTTGTATATTCTTGATATTAACCCCTTATCAGATGGATATTGGGTAAATATTCTTTCCCATTCTGTAAACTGTCTTTGTATTCTGGTCACTGTTTCGTTTGAGGTACAGAAGCTTCTTAGTTTAAGATAGTCCCATTTGTTTACCACTGTTTCCTCTTGCTTGGACAGTGTCGTGTCATCTTTGAAGATACCTTTAGCTTCAATGTTGTGGAGGGTTTTGCCGACCTTGTCTTCAAAGTACCGACTTTTGTGCATAGTGTTAGGTAGAGGTCTGAGCCAATTTTTTTTTTTTTGCATGTAGCTGTCCAGTTTTGCCAGCACCATTTGTTAAAGAGGCTTTCCTTGCTCCACTTCACATTTCTTGCTCCCTTATCAAAGATTAGATGATCACATATTTGAGCGTGTATGTAAGGATATTCAACCTTGTTCCATTGGTCTAAGGCTCTGCCTTTGTTCCAATGCTATGCTGTTTTGATTATTACCGTTTTGTAGTAGAGTTTAAGGTTGGGGAAGGTGATGCCTCCCATCTTCTTTTTCTCCATATGAATTCCAGGAGTGTTTGATCCACTTATGTGAAGAATTTCAGAAATAGGCAGTTCTTATTCTTTGGTAGTTGTAACATAAAATCTGTTCTTACCAGACCCAGAAGTTATACTCTTTAATAGATTCTTGAACAAAAAAATAATCAAAATTTCATGTTAAAATGACAAAACAAAGTGTTTAATCCTTATGTCATGAAATAATTATTTCTCTCACTGCCCTTGCATATTTTTTTAATTTATGGGAAGCTCTTTGGTAATAACCTGAAAAATGCTTTTGCCTATTGATGAAAAAATAGCAGTAATTACAAATTGAGAAGGCTTTCATTTGCAATTGTTGAGGATTAAATTGAGGTATCATGTATAAAAGGCCTTAACTTTACTAGTGAGTCACAGGGTGGGTCCCCAAACAGTTAAAGTATTTTTTGTTTTTTTTTAATTTTATTTGATTTTTAAGCACCCTGACCCCTTTTATCCTGCCCCAATACTGCATTCTTTGCTAAATTTCCTACTAATAACCAGTTCTCCGTTTTTAATGTTTTTGTCTGTATGTTTGTTTGGAGGCCACATGTGATAGTGAACAGGGCTTATTCCTGTTTTTTCCTCAGAAATCACTCTTGGCTGTGCTTGGGGGACCATATTGAGTGTCAGGAATAGAACCCAGGTGGGCCACGTGCAAGGCAAGACAAATGCCCTACTTGCTATATTGTCTCTCCAGCTATTTAAGCATAGCACAAAGATAATGACTCTTGGGTCATTTTAAAAACACTGTATTGTGTGCATATATATATATATATATGTATATGTGTATAAATACATTTCCCCCTAAAATTGGTTGCCTTCTACTTTAAACCCAATAAGATTACTAATCTCTTATAGAAGGACTTAAAGGCTCCTGGGTGAAATACAACAACCTTCACACATTTTCCTCTAAGAAATAATTTTTGTTTCATTTTAGTAGATTATTCATAACAAGCAAAACAAAAATTATTTCGGTTCTGACTTGGGGGCAGGGTTTGGGGGCTCAGGATGGAAATATGGCAGTGGGAAGGTATAATGATGGTGGGATTGATGTTCGAATATTAAATGTAACCAAATATTGTGAACAACTTTATAAAAATAAAATTAAAAAAGGATGAAAAAAAAACAGTGTCTTAGTGGTAAAGACTCTCAACAAAATGGAAGTTGGAGGAACTTTCTTCAGTATAGTCAAAGCCACCTACCACAAGCCCACAGCAGCCTTGTTCTCAACGGGGAAAAACTAAAAGCTTGCCCTCTAAGATTGAGGACAAGACAAGGTTGCCCACTCTCACTACTTCTATTCAATATAGTACTGGAAGTACTTGCCATAGAAGTTAAAGAAGAAAAAGATATTAAGGGCAGCCAAAACAGAAAAGAAGAAGTTTAGCCCTCACTATTTGCGGATGATATGATACTATACTTAGAGAACCCTAAAGTCTCTGCCAAAAAGTTACTAGAAACAATAGATTTGTATAGTAGAGTGGCAGATTAAAAAATCAATACCCAAAAGTCCATGAGTTTTCATTATTTCCTATATGCAAATAATGAAAGAGAGGAAAGTGATATTAAAAATCCAATCCTGTTCCCCGCCCCAAAGAGATCCCAAGTCTCCACCACTCATGAATGGCCTCTCTGGCTCTTGATTAGGCTGCTTATTGGCCATGATCCCAGACTCAGAAACAAATCTCGGAACCCTGCGGTTTTTGCCAGAAATCCCTCCAGATCTAATTATTAACATTTCAGAATTCCAAAATTTTGAATGTAGTGCCCACACGACATCGTATACTATTCATAATTGGCAATAGATAGCAAATTGTCTAATATTGCCTTTTCGGCAGACCTGAGTATTGGGGTAAAATCTCAACTATCAATGGTGGGTCTGGTGTCAAAATGTTGAGTGTAATCAAAATATATAGAGAGTAATGTGGAAACCATCTGCCACACAGGTAGGGGAAGGGTGTGGGATGGGGGGCATACTGGGGTTTTTGGTGGTGGAAAATGTGCACTGGTGAAGGGACTGGTGTTTCATCATTGTATGACCAAGACTTAAACCCGAAAGCTTTGTAACTGCTCTCATGGTGATTCAATAAATAAATTTATTTAAAAAATTAAATTAAAAAAATTAAAAATAAAATAAAAATCCAATCCCTTTCACAATTGTGCCTCAGAAAATCAAGTATCTCAGAATCATCTTAACTAGAGAGGTAAAGGACGTGTACAAAGAAAACTACAGAACGTTACTTCAAGAAATAAAAGAGAACATGAGGAAGAAATGAAGACACATTCCCTGCTCATGGATTGGAAGAAATAACATTGTCAAAATGGCAATATTCCCCAAAGCATTATATAGATTCAGTGTAGTCCCTATAAGGATACTCATGACATTTTTCAAAGAAATAGATCAAATACTCCTGAAATTCATGTGGAAAAGTAACCACTCCCACCCCCATTAAAAGCTAAAGCAATCCTTGGGAAAAAGAAGATGGGGAGGCATCACCTTCCCCAACTTCAAACTATACTACAAAGCCATAGTAATTTAAAACAAAATGATATTGGAATTAAGACAGACCTATAGACCAATGGAATAGAGTTGGATATCCTGACAGACCTTCTAATTTATTACCACTTAATTCTATAAGGGAGCAAGAAATATAAAATGGGGCAAGTAGAGCCTCTTTAACAAGTGGAGCTGGAAAACTGGACAGTTACATGCAAAAAAAAAAAAAGAACTCTGACCTCTATATAATACCATGCACAAAAGTCATATTAAAATAGATTAAAGTCTTCAACATCAGACCTGAATCCATAAGGTGCATGGAAGAAAATGTAGGCAAAATGCTCAATGACATTGAAGCTAAAGGCATCTTCAAAGAGGAAACACCACTTCAAAGAGGAAACACCATCTTCAAAGATCAAACACTACTTTGCTTGCAAGTGGAGACAAAGATAAATAGATGGGACTACATTAATCTGAGAAGCTTCTGTACTTCAAAGGAAACAGTGACCAAGAAACAAAGACAGTCCATTTAATAGGAAAAATTATTCACCCAATACCCATCTCACAAGAAATTAATATCAAAGATACACAAGGGGGGTAGAATTTTTCAAGAAAAATATCCAACCTCATCAAAATATGGGGGAAAAAAAACAGAAACTTTCTCAAAGAAGAAATTCAAATGGCCAAAAGGCACATGAAAAAATGTATTTCATCTCTGATCACCAGGCATATGCAAACCAAACCAATAATGAGATATCATCTCACACCACAGAGACTGGCAACATCCAAAAAAACAAGAACAACCAGTGCTGGTGCGGATGAGGGGGAGAAAATAACTCTAATTTGTTGTTGGTTGGGATTCTGACTTGTCCAGCCTTTTTGGAAAACAATTCCTTAAAAAACCAAAGATTGGTATTACACAGTAATACCACTTCTGGGAGTATATCTTCAGGGCCCAAAATAACACACCACAGAAACACCATCCATACTTGCATGCTCATTGCAACACTATTTACAATAGCCAGAATCTGAAAAAAAAATCTGAGTGCCTGATAACAGACAACTGGATAAAGAAATTATGGTACATCTATACAATAGAATACTACACAGCTGTTAGGGAAAATGAAGTCATGAAATTTGCTTATAAATGGATGGACATGGATGGACATGAAAAGTATCATGTCCTGATACTGAGTGAAATGAATCAGAAGGAAGCGGATAGATATAGAATGACTGCATTCAATTGTGGGTTATTAAAAAAAATAGTATGAGACTAATATCCAAAGTCAGGGAAAATGGAGTCCAGGAGGACCGTCCAATGGTTGGAAGCTACCACAAATGTGTTGGGGGTGGAGGGCAGTTAGGATAGAGAATGGACCACAAAGACAATAATATTTGGAAATAATCACAGTGGACAAGAATTGAGTGTTGAAAGTAGGTAAAATAATATACATGATAACCTTTCAGTATCTTAATAATGCCCAAAAGGAAAGGGCAGGGACAGGAGGGAGAGTGGGAACATCGGTGGTGGGAAATGTACACTTGTGAAGGGCCAGTTGTTGGAACATGATGTGACTGAAATACATTCATGAACAACTTTATAACTGTCTATATCACTATGATTCAATTAAAAAAAATCCAAAATACTCTTTTGAATCATTTTGTGTGTGTTGTAAAGAAGGTTCATGAATTAAGATGCTTGAAGATACTTTTTATATGATATTAATTAATTAATTCCTGGGCATGCTTCCAGCTTCAGAACTTCTTTGTAGAAGCCTGTTTACATACCTGTCCTGAACATGACTTCCAGTTTCCAAGTCCTGGTCTGATGTGTCCTCCTAAAATATCAAGTTTTCACAGGGCAATTTCTTCCTCTCCCCACCCCCACCCCACAGACACACCCCGTTTCTGAGATTTACAAATTTAGTCATTGTTAGTCTTAAAGTTATAATATGCTCTGGAACCAGTTCCACTAATTTTTCACTCAAATTTAATTTTGAGATTATACTAAAAGTTCTGGGCTACAGTTTATGCCCCTTGTATGGCCACAAAAATATGTTAAGAATGGACATTGCAGTTGGGGTCTACCAGAGTTAATACATAGAAAACAAGAAGAATAAGAACAATTTTGGACAGAAAAATGTTTTTGAGAAATATTTCTTAGAGTGAGAGCAGCTTAATGCATTTGATACTCTAACCATCATATGAAAGAAATTTTACCATTGATGACCCACCTATCTCCATTTCATGGTATCACCAGTCAAACTATTTTTACTATCAAACTTTAAGAATAAAAACAGATAAATTTTTTACGGTTAATTTGAATATCTTAGGAGTACAATTTGAGTACCATAGTAACATATACTCAGGTAAAGATTAAATGTTTGACATACCCAACCACACCTTAAGTTAAATAAGAGAAATAAAACAAGTGGGTGTATAGCTCAGTGGTAGAGTACTTGTTTTGCACATGTGAGGTCCTGGGTTTAATTACTAACACCACAAAATAAATAGGTAAATAATTATACCCATTAGCATCAAGAAAAACAATAGTTATCTGCCAGGGAGCGATCGGGTTAGAGCTCCAGCAGCTCTCCATATGAGCCGCCTCCGGGCTCAGGGGTGGGCCGAGCAGCTCACCCAGCCAGAGCAGCCCGGCTATGGGGCAGATGGAAACGAGGGCCAAGCCGGTTGATTGATCAGTTGCCGTTTATTTCATTCACTCCTGTCTCTCTCTCTGCTTCTCTCCCGGCTCTCGATCTGGACCCCCAGCCCACTCTTACAGTCTAGTCAAATCCCCCCAGCATGTGGGGGTTGAGGCTTACACATAGGTGTGGTCACAATCAATGGGGGTAAAGTTCTTTCCCTCAGGGGATGCTGCTTTTAGGACAGATTCTCTTTCAGCAGGACGACCCACCCAAGGGCGGAATCCCATGGGTGTGTTTCTCCTCTCCTTGTCCAATTAACATATAAGCATTCATAATATTAATCACTTTGTATGGACACAGTAAGAGATACATTAAACTTATAGAATTGCTCTCCTGGGGCCATCTTGATCTCAGACTACAGTGCTCAGGCCAGATTAGTCTTCCCTATCCCTAGGAGGGTCCTAGTCTCGTCGTTATTGTTGGATCATGCCAGCATTTGTCCATGATCAAGCTCTTAAGTTATAGTTAAGAATTAGGCACTTTGGCCAGGCCCATCTCGATGCCAGGATAGCACATGACTCACCGCTTGCCTTGGATCTGTCCCGTCCCTCGTTGGGACTTTGCTTTGGGGGTGTTAGGAACTGAGAGCAACTGAGGCTTAAATCGAGAAAGCAGCTGCCTGGGAATGAATGATATTCAAAGCCAATTAAATTCCAAGTTACAAAAGCATAATATTGTCTTCTTGTGTCTATACAAAAAAGGACATTGCTTTAAAGTAAACTATTCAAATGACACAAGGAGAAGAGTAAGGCAATATTAATTTACAATATAAGTTCAGTGTCCTAGAAATTAACAATTACAAATTAACAGGGTCTGATTAGGGGGAAAAGCTGATTCACTGTTTCGGGAAGAGAGTATAAAGAAGTAGTTACAGATAAACAAAGGAATGGGAGTGACTCAGGAGTACCTTGATGGGTGTGACCAGGATAAACCTAAGCTTCTTGTGGCTATGTTATCCTATACTTATCTCACTTGTCTACCAGTGTTTCACTGTCACAGTCACTGTCATCACTGTCATCCTATTGCTCATCAATTTGCTCAAGCAGGCACCATTAACATCTCCATTGTGAGACTTGTTGTTACTGTTTTTGGCATATCGAATATGCCACTAGTAGCTTGCCAGGCTTTGCTGTACGGACAGGATACTCACCAGAGTGCTTAATTTGATGAAAGTTTATATAAGTAAAATCCACTTTTTCTAATGGCACCTCCCAGTCCCAATATTATGTCATCATGCCGCATCATCATAAGAGCCAACACCATATGATGCAGGTAGGTACATTCACATGAGAGATGCAAGGGATAAACCATCACCCAACCTTAGCCAGAAAAGTTTCATCTCATCAATGCTTATATATCCTCTTGGCATCTTTAATCCCGTAGCACTCACCTCACCTGCCTGCATATTTCCCAAATAGCTCAGGCTTGTGTTGTAGTACTCAAAGTCTGGGGGGTTTTCTCCCCTAAAGCAAGTATATATTCAAATTTAAAACTTTTAATTAAAAGTCATAAATGCGCCACTCACCACGCCCGCCGCTCCAGTATGACTGAGGAGGCCAAAAGAGCTACTTTGGACACCAGCAGCCCACTGAATAACTTGCAGTATGTGAACTGAGCGTTTCCGCCAGGCTGCCCCTGCGGGGGCCCGGTATTTCTCTAGGTTTTCCCATCTTATGAGCACCATAAAAGGGTAAAAGATTGTAGCGATAGAATTTCAGGCAGAATTTTCCCTGGACTTTATACAGAAACCCAAATGTCATCTAATCATCAGCAATATGAAATGGTTCCTTAGTAACGGGTTGGACTTTGAGGGGACCAAAAAAAGGGTAAAAGTTTGTAGTGACGTGTAATTTCTGGCTGTACTTTTCCTGGACTTTATACAGAAACCCAAAACCGTGCGGCCGCTGCTATGGCCGCGTGACCTAATATCATCTAATCATCAGCAATATGAAATGGTTCCTTTTTAACGGGTCAGACTTTGGTGGGAAATCCTAACAAGAATAGTAAGTCTTTTGTTGAAATATTGAAGGCAATCAAAGTGGTAGCCATCTCTCTAGATTGAACTAAGCCATATCCCCACGCCGGCTGAGAAGAAATATCCTTCTTTCTCGGGAAGAAACGCGGCGTGGCGTTAACCATAGTATGATGTCCATTAAGTTGACACGGACCTGGTGGCGTGGGAATGGGATACAAGGGAATAAATTATTATGTACATGGAACAGCGCGACGCTGGTGGAATCTCGAGCTGGGGCCAATACCAGCGCACTACTTTTGGTTCCAGAAACTGCTTGCAGACATTCTACCAGACTATCAACTAAGCCAGAGCCCCACGCCAGCTGATGACAGGAAATAACCATCTTTTTCGTTTTTTTTTCCCTTTGTCAGGCAGCGTGGTGATTACTAAACAGGCCTGAACTCGGTGGCGCGGGACGAGGCGGGGGGGGGGGGGGAATAGAAAAGTTATGTAACAAACAGCGGGACTTAATATCTCTACATTCTCAGCAATGGAGAACTACCAAATGCTTCCTTGACATTAGGACTGTCTTTTTCTTTTTGGGGGGAAACCCCAGCAACAATAGCGAGTTATGTGTTGAAACATAGAATGTAACCAAGGTAAAGCATAAACGAAGTGAAACTTATCACTTACAAGGGCGGGGACTGGGGGGGCGGGAGGGGGCGGGAGGTATACTGGGGTGGTTGGTGATGGAATAGGGGCACTGGTGAAGGGAAGGGTGTTTGAGTATTGTATAACTGACATAATCCTGAGAACTATGTAACTCTCCACATGGTGATTCAATAAAATTTTTAAAAAAAGTCATAAATGCTATAGCTAATGGACAAAATGTATATTCTAAAATAAAGGTGAGAGCATATCATTAAGAGGAAATGCTAAATGACAGTTTTCATAAATTCTAGTGACAAAGAAGTAATTAAACAAAGCTGTTTTATACATGAATCCCTGTCTTGTAATTCATGTGTAATTCTTTTCACAACCATAATAAAGTCTTTAATAATCTTAGCTATCTTTTTTAAGTTCTAAGAAAAAATACTGGAAAAACTTGCATCAAATTATTAAACTAAGATGAAATCAGGTTAATGAATATATGGCTTCTTATCCTTACCATTTTACCTTGTTATTTCAATTTTGTATAATGAATCACTTCAGTGTTTAATTAAAAATAAAGAAAAGAGAAAACTCATAGCTCTTTATAGCACTCACTTTTGAAGTCTCAGAAGAGAAGGAACAAATATAGACAAGTAATAAAAACCAAATCTTTTTCTTTTTTCACTGACCACTATACTGCTATGTCAAAACACAAATATATTACGATGTCATTGTTACAGAAAACATTATTTTCTTACTGGGAATACACTAAAAGAGTTATGGAATACATGATAAAAATAATAGCAGTGAATTTTATAATACAAAGTTTTATAATTCCCTGGTAAATGTATGATTGCTATTCCAGATTTGGCAAAAGAAATAAGATGTAGGAATTTCTGTAAAAGTCACCGAATTACTTACTCCACAGTTTCCATGGTAACACTTTCAGGGGAGGAATTGGGGTACGATATATGTAAAATTAAGAATGAAATTTCTTCCAGAAGTTCCACAGCATAAAACTGAAAGGGGTGGTGAGGGGTGAGAGGTCAGTGTTTGAGCTGAACTCTCCTCCCTTACATTAACTATAATGTCCTCAACCAAATATAAAGATGTGGAAATGTGAAGAAATTGGGGGGTTAACTTCAAAACAGGGAAAATGCTGCTTATTAACAGGGCATAGAGTGGGCTGGAGCAGGAGTTGTGAAAGTGATTCTCTCACAATGTTTCTTTTGTCTGCAGCTAGAAAGGAATGTATAGGTTACACAAATAGAATCCCTTTTCTATGGAAACACAACTTTCCCCAGGGCAACAGGAAATAGGAGAGGAACAGCTTCCTGGGGCTTTCAGGGGGCTGTTAAACAAGTGAAGTTTTTCATAAACAATCAGCCTTTACCAGAGCCAGGCAGCCTATCCCTTCACCAAGGACCCCATGTCTGCCTCCTCTTTTCCTCTCCTTATTATCTCAAAGCTTACCCTTCATTTTCAAAGCTTACTCTTTAATTTATTATCTCAAAGCTTACTCCTTATTTTCCTCTCCTTATTATACTCAGAGCGTACTCAATCTGTCACAAATGTTTTTAAAACGTAAGTGCTTGATTATAGGTTAATGTGTTAAATACTTATTCACAATACTCACTATGCTCATAATCGCAAACCGTGTTCTTCTAAGAGCACATTCAAAGCCTAAAGACAAATTTAAGAGAAAAGCCTTTGGTCAGCCTTAAATGACACTCCAGTAACTCTGCTTTCAAGCCAGGTCTGTCTATATTCATTTATTTTTTTTCATCTGTAACTGTTTTATCAACTTTACCAACTGAACTTTTTTAAAGGCTACAGGTCAGTAGTGTTGAGTACATCGTGGTGCGGTGCATCCTTAAAATTTTTGGTTTAGAAACTAGTGCCCATTGAATGGTTCCCCATTTCCCCCTTTGCTTCACCTCATCCCTTGGCAAACACTATTCTACTTTGTCTCCATTAATCTGACTACTTTGGATACCTCAGATAGGAGGAAAAATAATGTTTCTCTCTTGTGACGGGATAATTTTACTTAGTTTGAGGACCAAGATCATCAGTGATGTCACATGTAACATGATTTTAAAAGAGGAAGATTCGCTAGAGCAGGCACCAGTAACATCTCCATTGTGAGACTTGTTACTGTTTTTGGCATACGAATACGCCACAGGTAGCTTGCCAGGCTCTGCCCTGCAGGTGGGATACTCTCGGTAGCTTGTTGGGCTCTTTGAGAGGGACGGAGAAATTGAACCTGGGTCCCGAGTGCAAGCAAACGCCTTACCCACTGTGCTATTGCTCCAGTCCTAGTTATATGTGTACATAGTTATATGTGTACATACGATACACAAGGTACACAACACATATTAAGATGCTTCCATTTCTTGGCTATTGTAACTAATATATTTCTTTTAATCCTGCTTTCATTTATTTTGGACATATGCCTAGAAAGTGGGATTTCTAGGTCATATATTAATTTTATTTTTACTATTTTAAGGAAACCCCACACTTTTCTATAGCAGCTGCATTATTTTGCCTTTCTACCAACAGTGCGTGAAACTTTAACTTTATACACCATCTCTTCAACAGTCATTATTTATTATTTTATACTAGCTATTCTAATTGATGTGAAATAATATCATGTAGTGGTTTTGAAATGTTATATTTTTAATACTTTGTTTTTGCATTAGATCATCCGATTTATAAACATTTCATTTAACATTTACAAACTACCAAATTATGTCCTTAAAAATATTGCAATAGTCTGCACACAATAATATAAAGAAATTAGAAGCTTGGCTATATGATTGATTTCTCAAGATTCTCAAGAAGTTAGCTTTAAATTAATATTTGAATTTTTAGCTATAAATACCTAAGTAATTACTGGAAACACAAAAAAATCTTAATAACTTGTCCTATTATTATTTTTCTATACTGTTATTTTTAACTGCCCTAATATGAATACCATCAAATGTGGAGAAAAACGCATGTAGCCATGTTTTATACTTCTACATGTTCAAATAGAAAAACTTCACAAGCTAAAAATGAAAATAAATTTATAAGTATTAATAATTTTATGCTATGATGTTTTATTTGGGGGAACCACACCTGACAGTGATCAGGGTATACTCCTTGCTCTGCATTCAGGAATCAATCCTGTCTGGACTCAGGGGACCTATGGAGGGTTGGGAATTGAACCCAAGTTTTCTGCATGAAAGCAAGTGCTGTACCCACTATCTCTTGTAACCCATATAATATAACTTCTGGATAAAAGTTTAAGAAAGTTTAAAAGTGCATAAATCAGAGGAAAGAGAAAGGAAATCTAGGTAATAAAACTTCTAAGTTAACTCCAGGAAAGCTCTAAAATTTAGTTGAAATGAATTCAGCCTTCTATTGAAATAAAACTTTGCAAAAAAAATATTGCATTCAAATGTAATATGAGTATGTGTAAAAAATACTATTGATGGTCAAAGAGATTGCTTAATAGTTATAGATCTGAGTTCAAACCTATATAAGCTCCCTAGGAACACTGTTGTGGCCCACCTGAGTACTACTTGGGAGACCACCTCTCCAGCCCCCAAAGGGCTATTGATGTCCAGGGATTAAGCTCAGCAATGGAGCACTTGCCTTACATGTGTGAGGCCCTGAGTTCAATTCCAGCACAACAATAAAAATGTTACTGAATCCATGCATTCATGAGAAAACCAGTATAATGTTAAAAGGGCTCCACTTGACTCATTGATTCTTGGTATCTACTCCCAAAACACAAGAACATTAATTCAAAAAAATAAATATGCAATTCAAAAAAATAAATATGCACCACTGAGCATTGCAGTGGTATATATAAAAACCAGGATATGTAAACAGCTCAAATGTCCAGTGAAAAATGAGCAAACAATTTGTGTGTATGTATTTATGTATATATGTACACACACAGTGAAATAGTATGCACCTAGAAGAAAAGATGAAATCTTGCAATTTACTGCAATGTCAGTGGAATGGAGGATAATGTGTTAAGTCACATAAAAGGAAAATACTGATGGGGCGAGAGATAATGCAGCTGGTAGGGCATTTGTATGCAACCAACCCAAGTTCGATCCTTGGCATCTCATGTGTCCCATGAGCATTCCAGGAGTGATTCCTAAGTGCAGAGACAGAAGTAACCCTGAACACTGCCTGGTATGGCTCCCAAACAAAATGAAACCAAAAATAGGAAACAAGAAAGGGGAAGGAGGGAAGAAAAGCAACATAGCAAAGGAAAAGTACTGAGTAATCATACTCATTTGTGGAAGGAACTAAAACAAAAAATAGCATTGGATATTGAAAGATGGCACACTGCTGGCCTTTGATTATAAAACTCAGTCTCCCAAATTGTAAGGAAAGGGAAGGAGGAGTGAAGAATTGGATTAGAGGTGACATGGACAGTGGGAGAGGATCTTAGGCAAACAGGTGGTAGTGAGTGCAATAATATTCTGCATCAAAACCATAAATGTTAACTATTATAACTATGTTACAACTATAATAACAAACTATAATAAAATAAATTACAAAAAAGACAAAAACTAATTCAAGGAATATTTGAGAAGTTATCTTGCACACAGGTAAGGATGCACACACACTAATGTGTGTAAATGTTTGGATAAGATGATTGGGTAATATACAAAACTGGCCATGTCTTGGTTGTTTTTTTTCTGGGGTTGTTTTCATTTTTTTTTTTTTAATTGAATCACCATGAAAAAAGTTACAAAGCTTTCAGGATTAAGTCTCAGTCTTACAATGATCAACCCCCCATCCCTTCACCAGTGCACATGTTCCACCACCAAGAATCCCAGTATACCTCCCATCCCCCCACCTGTGTGGCTAATGATCTTCACTTGACCCTCTCTATACTTTGATTACATTCAATATTTCAACAGAAAACTCACTATTATTATTTGGAATTTCCCCCCAACAATCAAACCTGCTGAAAAGGCATCATTTGATAATTTGTTTTCCATTGCTGAGAATGAAGAACATATGAGGTCATGGCCACACGGCTTTGGATTTCTGGTATTTTAGTAATTAAGTCCAAAGAAATTTCTGCCAGAAGTTACATCACTGCAAGCTCATACCTCCAGTTAGTGGGCTCTATAAGATGGTGGTCGCCACGCAGTGGCAGCCGCCGATGCTGCCACTGCTGCCACCTCCGACAGGAAAGGCCAAGAGAGAAAAACCTTTCCCCCTCCAGGGGCGGCATGGGGTTGTAGCTCAGTTCATAGTCCAGAGGCATTTCTGTAAGAAGCCACTGGGTGCCAAAAGTAGTTAGTAGGCCTCCGGGATCATGGTCTTTTAGGAGCAGAGGAGCCGGTCATGTGCGGCCTCGCCGGGTCTCATCTTGGCGGAGAGTGTGCCGGTAATGCCCCCCCATCCTGAGATCTCCCTCGTGCCCTATCACTGCAAGCTTGTACCTCCAGTTAGCTGTTTTCATTTTTTTTTAAGAAAGAAACAACTCATCGTTTTTATTTCAATCCTCTCTTTTATTTCCTGAGTGTGTGTGTGTTTAATTGAATCACCATGGGATAGATCATTACAAAGCTATTCATAATTGGGTTTCAGTCATATAGTGTTCCAATGTGCCTTTCGCCAGTGCACATTTCCTACCACTAATGTCCCTAGTTTCCCTTCCCCCTACTCCCTTCTCCGCACCTACCTTCTCTCTCTTTCTCTCTCTCTTTCTTTCTCTCATACTCCTTCTATGTCTTTTCTTTTTCTCTCTCCCCCTTCTTTCTTTTGTGTATTATTGTTTGCAATATAGGTGCTCAGAGGTCATCATGTTTGTTCAAAGTGCTCAGGATCTTTATCAGGAAGGTACAGCTAGAGTAGCTTTTTGTAAAACTGGATGTTGGCTTTGGGATGTGAATGTGATTGTTGTGGCTTCCAGAAGTACAGAGAAGTGGGGGAAGGTAGCGCATCCCAATCCAAGAAAGCACATAGACTTTAATCACAAAACCCACATACCTGAATTTCCAGCAAATGATTGTCTCCATTAAGTCTGTCCCAAGATGGTGGAGTCCAGCCAGGGATGTAGTAATGATCTTGAAATGTGAGAGCAAGCAGCTGCTGAGGGCTCTGTTAGGCTGGGACTGGGCTAACTCACCCTGTGCCCCTCGTTGTTAAGCTTTGCATGGGTCCAAGATGAACTGCAGCTTTTGATTTTTTTCCAGATTTATTTATGAGACTCTGAAACAAGGCTGATAAATGAGCTTATATGGCAGAGCTGAAGGTGGTTTGTGGCTGTGGTTCCTGTGTACCTTACTTTCGTGGCTTAATTTCTTAGAAAACTTGGTCCTGAGCTGTTGAGTACTGCCAGAGTCAGAGAGGCATTTGGGGGTTGTCAGGAAGCCTGAGGGCATCTGAGGACTGTCAATACACTCACCCCACAAGACCCACAGGTGGCACCGTGCCCTCTGGTTCCCAGTGGCAATAGCAGCAAGGGACCTGGACAAAGAACAGGGCTGCTACTGTTTCTGACTTGGGCACTCCAGGCAGGCTGCAGCCACCAGGGCAGCAGAACCTGACCAGGAGGCCCCATCCATGGTCTCCAGACAGTTGATGCTCAGGGAGGCCTGGCTCCCCCATATGCTGTGGGCAGTGTGGGCTAGTCCGGGAAAGAAATGACAGCAGGGTCATCTTGCCAGTGACTCACCACTAGGACCCCATGGTGAGAACCAAGGGCAACTCCCCAACTCCAGGACCCATGCTCTGCGGTGGCACTGAGCTGGGCCTGAAGAGCCCTATTTGGTCTATTTAAAACTGCTGCTGTGCATAGCGCTGCACAAGCCACAGGCTATCAGCTGCACCGCCACCATCATCATGAGTCCCTCTCCTTGCCAGCACTCCGTGGGGGGCGACTGACCAGTTTTGTTTAATGACACTCTGCCTGAGATGGAACAACCAGTGGGCACCCACATTCACTCCCGCAGGAATTTTAAGACCCTTTTGGCTGTTCAGAGGACTGAGAGCTGCCGTCCCTTTGCCAGCTCTCACACTTGCTGCTGCGCGCCACCATCTGGACCAGAACTCTGTTTTGTGGGCCAGGCCACTTCTGGTGGTACTGGGGAGCAACAAAGGACCTGGTGTACAACGCAGAGTAATAAAAAACTTTGTTTAACTACACAGAAATCATTCCTATCTCAACTGAACAAAAATATATCTTATTAAAAGGTCAATGAACGTACTTGCAATATTTAACCTTTATTTGAGCAAAAATAATTTCTTATTAGGCATTGAAAAATGAAGTGTCTAGGACTAGGGATAAATATATAAAATCTAGAGGCAAAGAAAGGAAACTATTTGAATAGCTATAGCTTAAGGCTTAGTTTCATTTTGATTATTCTTTGTACTTTTATTTGATAACTTTGAGGTATTATAGGTTTATATTATAGTTCTGACCACCTTAGTATTTGGTCCCTGTCTAATTAAGAATCTATACATAGTTGCCTAAAACCTTGTATTATACGTATACACGGGTCTAAGTTGACACCTTCTTCCTCATCAGTATCTCTGAGTTATAGTGTCTGGAGCATCAGACATAGGAGCATCAGCCTCACCTGGAAAATGTTAGAACTGAAAATCCTCAGGTCCCAGTCCAGATCTAGGGAACCAGAGCTCTGGGCAGGATCTAGTAAGCCATGATTTAGTAAGCTCTTCAGATGATTCTAATGCACACTGAAATTTGAGAAACTATATTTTAGATAATTCTAGGGCTGTCACTGTGGTATGACACTGAAGTAATAAAGTATCCAACGTTAAACCTTCCTTTCAAATTTTACCTGTTTTGTTTCATACCAAATGAAATGTTAATAACCTCCACAAATTTTGAAAATGCTGCCCAATGTCACTTCCACATTCAGGCATGACAGTGTGTCTTTTATTCCTCAGACACTTTTGTTGTTGTGGGGTGGAGGTTGGACCACACCCAGTGATGCTCAAGTGCTATTCCTGGCATGGTGCTCAGGGGACCATGAGGTGCAGGGGATTAGAAGTGATTTTCTATCATGCAAAGTATGCATTCAAGTCTTTTAAATTATCTCCCTGCCCCTCCTCAGACACTGTTATAGGATAAGTCCCAACTATTAAATAAAGTGGAATGTTGGCATTTTAATTTTAAAATATGTGCATATACTTTCATATATTTTATGGGGAAATGTGGATTGTAAGATAAATTATAATGAAGTCTATGAAACTCTGCCTTTGCTATGCTAAACCTTAGATTTTTTCTTCTTATGAAGCTGGTAATGCATTATTTCTTCTGCATAATAAATGTTATTATTAAATGAATAGTTAATATTGATTCTTTTGTTGCACAGTCTTAACAAAATTATAGTTCTTTTAAGGTGTGCTGACAGGACTAATTTATAATCTCTCTATTTTTTTAATTTTCTTCTTCCTTTATGCAACACTGCCAAAGAACACTTAGCCATCTGAGAAGGAAAGATCTTCAGCGTAACATGTTCTATTTCATACTGAGTCTCATGAATCATCTCTATAATATGTTGATTTAAAGGTCAACAGCTGGCAAGAACAAGCAGAAAATAAATAATGCATGAAACTTTAACATTCACAGTATACCAAAAATCTCTACACAAGTGATAGATAAAGGTTGTTTGTGTATTTAGATTTCCCATACATGAAACTTAGTGCTCCAAAATGTTACTTTTTTTTAATGTCGCCTCAGGCCCGTTATAAAGTTTGTCTAGCAAAATGAAAGAAAACAAAAAAAAATACATTTGTTTTTAAGTGTCTTCCTTTTTTATCAATGAGTGTTTGTTGTACAAAATTCAGAAAATTCTTTCTAAAAGCAAAAATAACACCTCAAAATAAAAGTTTTAAACTTTGTATAAGAAGTATATATGTTAATATTTTTGTGTGTCGATAAATAGACATGAGGTTAAGGAAAAAGCTAAATAAATTTCACAGAAGTGGTGAATTGATACATAAAAATATCAAATAATCCATGATATTTTTTATTTATTTGATTTTTGAGCCCTCATCTGGTGGTTATCTGGGCTTATTTCTGACTCTGTGCTCAGGGTGCTTCATGGGGTGCTGGGGATGGAACCTGGGTCAATTGTGTGGAAATTGAGCAACATACTTGCTGTATTGTACTGCTTTCGTTCACAAATAACACTTTGTACTCAAATGTATTTATTTTATATATTTTTTAAGTTTTGTTTATTAAAACACCATGATTTACAAATTTACAAAGTTATTTAATAAATGTATCATAAAAGTTATAATACATTTATTAAAAGTATACAATGTTCAGTGGCTGGAGCTATAGCACAGGGCATTTGCCTTGCACATGGCTGCCCGGGTTGGATTCCCAGCATCCCAGATGGTCCCTGAGTACCGTCAGGAGTAATTTCTGAGTGCAGAGCCAGGTGTGACCCAAAAAGAAAAAAAAAAGTATACAATGTTCCAACACCAATCCTTCCACCAATGTGACCTTCTCTCATCAAATGTCCCCAGTTTCCCTCCCCCATCAAGCCTGCCACCTTAGTAGGCATACAACAAATTTATTTCATATTACTTGCCCTAAGACAACTTAAAGGAATGGTAAATCAAATTATCAGAATAAATCAATAAAAGTCAATTTGTGGTGATTGATTGCTATATTGTATTAACCTGTCTAAATTTAAAAACTTAAAATCATTAATTATAATACCTACTCTCATTAAGTAAATAAGTTATCAGCTCTGGTATCTAAAATATATTGCATTAACTTTTATTTTGTACTTGAGTCACATTATGGTAATAATCCTGTCTTCCCTGACATTAATAAAACTATTTAAAATTTTTTTCACTCAAAGACCTGGGCCCTACGAAAACAGGATGAGAAAGCTATTCTCATCAGTTGGGCCGGACACGTAATGCGATTCAAAGGCGACCGCTGGACTAGAACTGTTACTGACTGGATTCCACTGGACGTCAAAAAACCGAGTGGCCGCCCACCTACAAGATGGTCAGACAGACTTCTTCATCAAAACCCTGAACGAACAGTTTGAGGCTCTTCGTTTCCTGGAGCGAGCAAATACCACTGGACTACACTAGCACGAGACAGGGACAAATGGAGACGTACTGGCATCCGCTCGAGCAAATTGAAGATCAACGGGATGACAAGTGATACAAGTGATACAAGTGATTTAAATTTTTTTTCACTAATATAGTTTAGGATTTACATGAAACAAATAAAGCCCACAACTGTATAACTTAGTAAGAGTGAAGAAAATTTGAGGGGGAAAATCTGAATAGGTCTATAAAAGGACAAAGTGATTCACCCTAACAAAGGGGGTGATTAAAAGACTAATAAGACATTAGATATTAAATATAAACTAGCTGTTAATTTTTTATTGACCACATACAAAATTCCTTAGCAAAGTAGGAGTAAACATATCTTTCTTAATCAAGTAGAGGGTAACATAAAAAGAATCATAGTACATATGCTAGGCAGAAGAATCTTGGCACCAGTATAATTCTCAAGTTTTTTTTTTTTCTTTTTGGGTCACACCTAGCGATGCACAGGGGTTACTCCTGGCTCTGCACTCAGGAATTACTCCTGGCCGTGCTCATGGGATGCTGGGAATCAAATTTGAGTTGATCGCGTGCAAGGCAAACGCCCTACCCGCTGTGCTATTGTTCCAACACATAATTCTCAAGTTTTGATATAAAAGCTGCATTTTCAATCAGACCAAATTCTATGTAGTATAAGATAACATGTTTATTCTGATTTTACCCATCAATTTACCCATTATGAAGTAAAAGAAGAAAATTCAAACACCACACTACGGTAAGACATTATTTGATCCATAAAATCACCTTGAAAGATAGTTTTGATGCAAGAAAAGGAATAAATCTTTAACTTTGATAGTATGGAATCAAGCAAAATATTGTATTCAATACTGGAAATGTGAGGAATTCCTTCAAAATATATGTAGATAGCAAGCAGGATCGCATGCAGAAAGCGTGGAGCTGAGTCAGCAGCATTAGTAATTGGAGCTGGCTACAGTCCAATTTAGTGAACCAGTTCACTAAGTAACTGCAATAATTGGGATCTTTATATTATAAAGTAACCCAGTTAAAAAGCATTAAGTAATGTGAAAATTTTGACTCACAAAGAGTGAATGACCATGAATACCTGAGCTGGAGTAAAGTAAAAACATAAAGTCTGACCCTCAGAAGAGACAAGACTGTACTTGAAGGAAACAAAAATATGTAGCTTCAAGCTGAAATAAGTGGAACCACAATAATTACTTATTTCACCACTGCAGGAGGTCAGTTGTTTGTTTATTTCTTATCCATCCCTTCTTAGAGTAGTTGCACTTTATCCCCGGGACAGAAACATTGTTTCAGCTCTTCTTCCATACACTTGGGAATCCTATTTGCTTGGAGTAGGTCGACTCTCCTCCAGATTTCCTCTCTGAATTGTTTATCTGAGAGGTCGTAGATGTTGGGAGACTCTTTTGAGGTTTCTTGTATCTTTTCTTCTCCCTCTCTTCCTGGAGGGGATTTTCGCTGTTTCTTCATATTGTTATGGAAGTATAGGATTGGAACTTTGTAGGTGTTTATTCCTACTACCTCTTGCTGAGAGAAGGAGGGGGCTCTGTGCTATTGCTGATGGCAGCTTTATTCCTATTCTAGAAGTCTTCCTTACACTCAGCCTTTTCTTTCTGATTGATGTTGGAGCTTTAATGAAGACTTAAGGATAAGTTGTCTTTAGGAAAGCTTGCTAAGCTTCTCTTATTCACTGATAATTTTTCTAAACTTAGAGCTGATAGGCTAGTTCGCATAAGTGAATGAGATGTGTTAAAGCGATTTTCAAAGCAAGAAGACGATACCTAATGTGCTAAGGTAGGAAATAATATCTGCGGCCGCGTTAGCGGCGGCCGCTCTGGCAGGAGGCCACGCCCCTTTTAGACCACGCCCCTTTCAGGCCACGCCCCCGTTTCTTCCTAGCAGGGGCTCCTGGGACGTGGGTCCCAAGTCCCAGCGGCCGCGTGGGAACCAGGGGCGCACTCGGGAGGCGTGGCTGGGAGTCTCCTGATTACCTGGGAAAAGGCCGGGTTGGAGGGAGCCGGGCAGACGGGAAAGCCAGGGCGGTGGGACGCGGGAAGTGGCGGCGGCGGCAAGGGTCCCAAGTCCCGGCGGCCGCGTGGGAACCAGGGGCGCACACTTGGGAATCCTAAAGTGCCTCCACCTTCCTCCCCCAACCCCCATTCTGAGTAACTGCCACTCCAAATAATTCACTAATTTTAATGGAAAAAATCTTAACAGTATTCTAATATTATTTTCCTTACAAAAAAACCCACACTGAAGAGCCTAGATTGATAATTCCACAGACACACCCCACACAGCAATAGATAGCCATCTAGTGCACAACATTTTTTAATGTAACTTAAAAAATTGTTTTTAGAAAAATTCAAAGGTGCCAGCCATAGAGGAAGGCTGGGGGACAGTAGGGAAACCAGAGACATTGGTGGAGGAAGTTGACACTAGAGAAGCATGCTTGATGTTGAAACATTGTATGCCTGAAACGCAATCAGGAATAACTTAGAATTTGTAATTCACAGTGATTAAACTTTAAAAAAAAAGATTTAAAAATGTTTTTATTTTAGGCCCTGTGATTTATAATACTGTTACTGATGGGTTATAAGTATACAAGGGTTTCAACTCCACACCCACACCCTTCCAACCAGGTAATCCCCCTTCAGTTCTTCACCCTTGTCCCCCTGTCATGGAAAGCTCAGTTCTCTTGACCAGTTCTCAGGTTCTGGTGCCTTTGGCCATTTGTTATTCTCTTACCACGTTTCTTTGTATTCCACAAAACCAGAGAGAGTTCATTTTTTATCCCTCTCTCTCTCTGACTGACTTCTTTCAGCATGATACTGTGAAGATCTATTCATGAAACAGTAAATTGCCCAGTTTTACCTTTTGTTTAGAGCCCGGTAGTATTCCACTGTGTATATGTTCTATGGCTTGTTTTTCCAGTCTTCTGTTCTTGGATACTTGGATTGTTTCCAGATTTTGGTTACTGTGAATAGTGTTGTCATAAACAAAGGTGTGCAAACATGTTTTCTGGGGGCTGGAGCAACAAATAACACCAGTAAGATGTTTTCCTTGCATGTGATTGACTTGGCTTGATTCCCTTAATGAAAAACATTTGAAGATGATCAATCTTTTTCTTTAAAAGAAATTTTTTTTTGAGATTCTATGTTTTATGCTACCAATAATGATTTCTCATGCACATAATTCTACTACAACCCAGCCATCACCGTTGTACCACCTCCTTCTCCTAAGGACCCCACCACTAACACCTTTACCAGTGTTTTACATTCTCTTTATTGTTTGCATAGAAATTCACATTGTCTTGTTGCTTTCTGTGTGGTCACTGTAGACTTACTTGAGCAGGCGACAGTAACATCTCCATTTGTCCCAGCCATGAGATTTTAGCAGCCTCTCCTTACTTGTTTTTCCCAACGATTGGAGGCTCTTTTCAGGGTCAGGGGAATGAGATCTGTTATTATTACTGTATTTGGCATATCAAATACGCCACTGGGAGCTTGCCAGGTTCTGCCGTGTCGGGGAGATACCCTCGGTAGCTTGCGGGGTTCTCCTTTATGATGATGTGTCAGGAATATGTTCACTCATGCGTGAGGCTTGGCCGGAGTGTGTGGAAAGCGGCCTAGACCGTGATGGCAGTGGCGTAGTGGAGGTCAGCTGCAGGGGCTGGGTCCCTTGAGGCGGGGAGGGCTCTCACCCGCCCCCCCCCCTTTGAAGCGCCCCTGGTGCAGAGTCTGGTGGCATGGTTATGGGGGCCTCACTTTATGCTTCCTTTCGGGAGAAGCAGCCGTGAGTTCTGGAGGGGGGCCAATGAGGAGATTATCTGGCTCGAGCAGGAGGTGGCTTATGGGTGTGACCCTGGGTCGATGGAGACTGGCAGAAGCAGGCAGAGGATCTCTGTGTGGTAAAAGTTAAATTCCGGAAGTATGTTGGATTCTTGTTTTTACCAAAAAAATAATCAGTTGTATATCTAAACTAGCCATCTTATCCTCACATTACATAAAACAAGTGCCTAGGAATTACTTTTTGAATCAGCTCAGCATCTTACATGTTGATGTTAGTAGATGTTCCTTTTGGGTCTATTACCTTTCTGTTTCTTAAGAGCAAAGGTACCAACTGACTTTGTCCTAAATTATCTTTTCAAGAATATTTGCATAGCAAACAGCCTTTGAAAATATGGTATTTGCCTGGAGATTTCATTCACAAATCCCCCATACCTGAGGCTTTCAACAGATTCATTCATGGATGAGGAACATCCGAGCCTGTGGAACTCAGCCATAAACAGGGTGGCAGCTAGGTCCTGGAGGTTTTTGGCTGCTAGGCAGTCATGCCTACAAACTGCCTCTGGCACCATATAAGCTCATTAATTGGCCATGATGCAAAGACTCATAAATATATCTTGAAAGAGATCAACCAGCTGTACAGATGGCTCAGACTCCAAAGTCACCATCCAGTTAATATTTAAATCCAGCTGTATCATCTTATTTAAAATTTTAGAATTCCTGGAGTGACATCTCATACTCTATACCACTGATGTACCAGGAGTAACCCACATTGAATAGGATGTAAAGTAAAAGGCAGCCAATCTCAATTAAAAAAATATTAACACACAGGTCTCAACCTATAGCAACATGTTAGTAGTCTCTTATACAAGGGCTCAATGGCCCCATGGTGATATACGACAATCTTCACACAATTTCTTCTAAAGAAACCCTTTTTCATAATTTTTAGAGAATTATTCATAACAAACAATACAAAATAATGTGGGAAATGTTATTGGGGCAGCCTTGGATGGTGGTTGGGAAAAATCAAAATAATGGTGGTAGCTAAGGTTTAATGATCGTGGGATTAGTGTTGGAATATTGAATGCAATAAATTATTGTGAACAACTTTATAAAAATAAAATTAAAAGAAAAATATTGTATGTGCTCCAAGATCAATGCATGGGATTATTTACAACCTTATAAGATAAAGAGAGCTCTATCTTCAGAGGAAAGTGTGAAACATGCTTATTATGTATTACTGTTACCTAAGCTCTGTGAGTCACTTCTCAAACACAATGCACTGCATGTGCAGTAGTTACCTGATCTACACTTATGCAAATTGCAGTTTGGAGAACTAGCACTGTTGGTAAACTTAAGTTCAGACAGATCATGATGACAGGTTCTTCATTATTTGAAAAAAATGGACAAGATTTTTTTCTTTTTCTTTTTTGCTTTTTGGGTCACAGCTGGCGATGCACAGGAGTTGCTCCTGGCTCTGCACGCAGGAATTACCCCTGGTGGTGCTCAGGGGACCATATGAGATGCTGGGAATTGAACCCGGGTCGGCTGCATGCAAGGCAAACACTCTACCCGCTGTGCTATTGCTCCAGCCCCACGGACAAGATTTTTGACAAGTGCTTATTCTGTATTTGTGTGAGACCTGGGTTTCAACGTTAAAACAATTATATTTTTACTTGTTGTAGGTGATCCACTAAGATATCTGAGTGAAGTTATCCTCCTGATTCAGCAGAGGAACTCTGTTTTCCAATAAGTGAATTTAAAGAGCCATTATAACTCAGGTATGTATGCCTTTTATTTCCTAGTGTGGTTCCCCAATCAACTGTGCAACCTTATCTTTACTGACTCACGTTTTTCCCATTTTCTTTTTTATTTCTTCCTGATTTAGTATTCCTTTCTGGTTCTTTCTCAAGTCTGGATTTTTATCTTGTTGTATCTAACTGGGATTTGGGCCTAAGTTGCTTTATAAAACCAAGAGTCTGGACAAATGGTCTAGTGAGCTGGTTTTCGGTTAAGTAGCTTGGGTCTACAGGAATGTTTTTTATATAGCCAATAAATTCTAATGGGTTGCAACCAACATTGGCAATCTTTGTGTGTGTCTTTGCTATTTAGTCATCTCTGTAAAGGTAACAGAGTTCTATTCTTTGAGGGATGAGAGATAACTGAGGATCTGTCTTGTCTTTCTCTGCAATTATTTGTGACCTTACAATTAAAACAGTAGGTTTGTGTTCTTTGAAAAGATTCGACTTTTGATATCTGGTCTGTAGAGATTTTGTGTTTTGTTTTAAGTTTTGCCAGTGTCTGACATTGTAAACTAAAGCTTCAAACTCTCTGTTTTTGTGACTGAGGTAAATTGTTAGCTCCTCTTGGGTACTTCAAATGATTTTCTACCTCCCAAAGCCATTCACTGAGTCAGTTATAGGTTCTTAAAAAAGAAAACTCTCCTCTAATTGTTTCTTTGTAAGTTAACAGCTTATTACATAAACCTAATATTCCCGGAATATCTCAAAATTAAAAGAAAGGAAATGTTAATATTGTATCTTCTATGTTTTATACTTGTTTTAAAGATCTTTGGGGTCAGAGAGATAGTTCAGCAGGTGAGAATCTAGTCTTTTATGCAGCTAATCTGGGTTCAATCCTGAAAACCTCATATGATATGCCAAGCTTACCAGATTGGTCCCTGAGCACTGCTGGGTAGGCACTTTCCCAATTCTGAAAAAAAAAAGATTCCAAATTTGTATAATCTAAGATGAAATCTTAAACAAACCAAATCCAGATTGGATCCTGAATTTTTGTTTAAACAAGGATTTCTTCACTCTGGTGCTGCTGTTGGCATTTGAGGCCACATAATAAATGCTCAAAAGATGAAGTCTTTTTTTAAAATCTGTTTCAATTTTCACATCAACACATTTTTTTAATTCTAAAAACAATGTGAAAATATAGGTAACTTACTGGATCCATGGGGCTGATGTATAAAATCTCAAATATTTAAATAGTGAAAAATTAAACTCATCTTGTTCTGTTTTGCTACAATATTTACATGTTGATGAAATTAGTTAAAAAGACATCAGCCTGACTTTAAACAACAATTAAATTACTCTAATTTATCCAAATAATTGTCTATTTAAGAAAAATCTCTTTTCCTGATTTTTCAAGTATAAATAAAATCTCTACCATTAAAACATAAAAAGAAAATTTAAAACTGATGTTGCCCAATTTCTGTATTGAATTTCCCTTCCTAGATAAAATTATATCCATTATTTAACTCACAGTTAACTTCTCTTCATTTCATACTTGGCAAAGGAAAATACAAAAGAAACATCTATATTCTTTTTTGTTTGGAAATGTTTGACTTTGACTTTATATCTTCCCTAGGTATTCCTAGATCTAGGAATACACATAGTGACTGAGCAGTTTCATGAACAAATTAATTTTTAAACTTCCAAAGAGATGTTTAAAGGAAGGGATGGGAAGAAAAAAGGAGCTAGAAGCAGCTACCTTAAGAAAGATAAAAAATTATCACCATAAAAACTAATCACCTAAGCTGTCCAAAGAGAGTAGAGTTAGTTAAAAATAAAGCCCCATTTTTACATAAATACACTCAAGGTAATAAAAGAGCACTATAGTTTATATAAACAATAACTAGGACTATTAACTATTCCATTAACTCTCACGACAAAAAAAAACAAAACATAAGTAGCCCCTACTTTTTTGAAAGTTCCTGTTATAGCATCTTGCTATCATAAAAGACCTACATTAGTATTTATTTTCACTAATGAAAAAAATTCTAAGAGGACTTTCGTTTTTCAATCAAATGAAAATATTCATTGTGGCTTTGCATTAGCCTTGAGGAAGTGTGCACCCCATTGGCAAGAACAGTGCTGTGAGATCCTTCCCAGGAATTATTTTATGTGAATTGCATATTTATCAGTTTATTTTTGCTTTTCCTATATAGTGTGTTAATTTTGTTCTATGTGTTATTTAAGTGTAATTTAGTAGGTTAATCTGGGGTCTTAAAAATATACATATAAATGAATGGTAAATGTTTCTCCACTTTATACCTTTTTTTCAACTTAGACAAACTTTCATAGGAACACTCTACTTTGAATAGTATGGGGAACCAGTACTCAGAAATCAGTAAAGTAGGAAAACTTGAGTGGGTAGTTTCTTTATGTTAAAAAAAATCTCTCTGGAATAGGGAGATAATTCAAGTGGCAGAGTATATGCTTAGCATGTGCAAGGCTCATATTTTGATCCCTGACACTACAAATTAAACTCTTTCCTTCCCTCCCCCCCCAATACTAAGATAATCCTGTTGGCCCCTGAACACTCCCAAGCAGAGTATTAATCCCTGAACTGAGCAGTGCCAGATGTGGCCTTGGGTTTCCAGCACCATACATAATTATGGGATTGGACCACTGTCTCCTTCGTGCAAAATTCTACTTCACAAGTGTGGAGAAAGGTCTGCAAAGCTTAAGTTTAAGAAGAGAACTCCCAGAATGACCTCCAACTGGGAGCTCTTTGGCACTGTTGTGGGAAGATGCTGTCATTGACAACATCGACAAGGAATACAATTGACTGGTCCAGCACCTCTATGATTGCACAAGATACGCCGAGAGTGGGAAAGCCACAAACAGATGCCTATCTTCGGAAACTCTTGAGCTCATTGGCCAACCTGGTTTGGCACGAGCCTCAGGCAATCACAAGGTAACGTCTGAGCTCGCAATACTGTGCAGAGAAGAGATAAAGGAAGACCTCAAAGAGAGAAAAGCAGCAGTGTTGGCCCACGTGGCAGAAGCCAGGGAAAGTATTCGCAATGCTCACCTGTCCTTCATCAACTACAAGACCAAGATAACTGCCCTCCAACATCCTGATGGATCTATCACATCTTCCAGAAGGGCAATGGAGAGGATTATTCACGACTTCTACTCGGATCTCTTCGACAGCCACGTCCACCTGCCCACATACCAGATTCTGAAGGATGGATATGTCATTCCCAACATCCTCCCTTCTGAAATCCGACATGCCATTTTGTCGGTAAAGATGTGTACAACACCAGGTCCAGACAAGGTCAGACAAGAAAACCTGAAGAATCTGTCGCCAGTACTTGTCAATACACTGGCTCAGCTCTTCACATGCTACCTGTCCATATCCAAAGTTCCATCCCAATAGAAAACCAGCAGGACAAATCTGTTGTACAAGCAGGGAGACATCCATGACATTGGCAACTATCGACCAATCTGCCTGTTGTCTGTCATCTACAAGTTGTTCACTCAAGTCATCCTGAATAGAATAGGAAGAACACTAGATGAAGGACAACCATGAGAGCAAGATAGGTTCCAAAAAGGATTGAGCATGATCGACCATATCCACATGGTGACCAAGCTCATTGAAGTTTTGCGAGAGTTCAAGATGCCGCTCTGTCTAAGTTTCATCGATTTAAAGAAAGCCTTTGATTCTGTTGAGACTGAAGCAGTCATCGAAGCCCTAGCAAAACAGAGCATTTAAACTCAGTACATCAGGATCATCCTTGAGATGTATTACGGATTCACCACCAGGATCTCACCATTCCACAAGCAAGTGATCACTGACGTAAAGAGAGGGGTTTGGCAGGGTGATACCATTTCACCAAAACTCTTCAGTGTCACCCTCGAGAACGTCATGTGACGACTGGAATGGGAAGGAATGGGAGTGAAGATAGATGGTTGGCAACTACACCACCTGTGCTTCGCTGATGACATTGTTGTCATAACACCAAATATTAGCCAATCGGCACGAATGCTGGCCAACTTTGATCATGAGTGTGGAAAGGTTGGACTACAGCTGAATCTAATGAAGACAATGTTCATGAGAAACTAGTTTCTGATGTTCTATTTTCTCTCAATGGAATGAACATCTTCAAATGCAGCAGTTATGTGTACCTGGGTCAAGAACTCAACATGAGGAATGACTTGGCACAGAACTGTGCAGGAGAAAGAGAGCAGTGTGGAATGCCTTTAAGAGTGTCAAAGAAGTGGCTAAGAGGATGAAGAACCTTCATCTGCAGGCACATCTTTTCATCTCCACTGTTCTTTCTGCACTCACATATGCCTAAGATACCTGGGCCCTACGAAAACAGGATGAGAACACTATTCGGGTTTCCCAAAGAGGAATCAAAAGAGCTATGCTTGGAGTATCACATTTCACTCAAGTGAGAGAAGGAATCCGGAGTTCTGACTCCATTGACGATCAAGAATCAGGGATGCTGTCTTATTTGCCGAGGCGTCAAAAATCAGATGGACCAGCTGGGGCCGGTGCTCGGCTCCGGCCGGCCGGGTTTTCGGCCCGGGTGCCCATGCCTCTGCAGAGCCGGTGGATGTGGAACCAGCGGGAACCAGAGACAGCTTTAGGAATTGGGGTTCCAGCAAGTGCTTGCACCCATGTATGGAGACTGTGAACTAACTTTTGCTACATGCTGTTCCAGGAAGGGAAATGATTCATTTTCAAACTTAAATCTTCGCGGACTTAATTATTATAATACAGAAATTGTAAACCGCGTGGCCGCTATTGCGGCCGCTCAACATTTTATCTCTTCATTCTCATCAGTGGAAAACTTATTATCAAATATTTCCCTGTTAATAGAGCTGTATTCTTAGGGGATAAATTCCAACAAAAATAGTGAGTCTGTTTCAAAACTCTAACAACAATAGTGAGTTATGTGTTGAAATCTGGAATGTAATCAAGGTAAAGAGAAAAGGAAGTGAAATTATCACTCACGTACGGGGTGGGTTGGGGGGTGAGGGGTGGGATGTATACTGTTTTTTTGTTTGTTTGTTTGTTTTGTTTTTGCTTTTGTTTTTGTTTTTATTGGTGGTGGAATATGGGCACTGGAGAAGGGATGGGTGTTTGAGCATTGTGTAACTGAGATATAAGCCTGAGAACTTTGTAACTTTCCACTTGGTGATTCAATAAAATAAATTAAAAAAAAATCAGATGGACCGGACACATAATGCAATTTAGAGACGACTGCTGGACTGGAGCTGTTACTGACTGAATTCCATGGGAGGTCAAAAGATCGCGTGGCTGCCCACCTATGAGATGGTCAGACATCTTCATCAAAACCCTGAATGAATGGTTTGAGGCTCTTCGTGTTCCTGGAGCGAGCAGATACCATTGGGCTACACTAGCACGCAACAGGGACGAATGCAGATGTTACTGATATGAGCAAATCGGAGATCAACGGGATGACAAGTGATACAAGTACTATTAATATACTATTAATATACCAATCATTACATAATTATATACATAATAAATAAAATGTAAATTTAATAATAAATTAGATATTGAAGTAAAATTAAGTAGATTTTAAATTGATAAAAATGTAATAAGTAAAAATTTGAAAAGTAATCTTTGGGGCCTCAGAGATAGCTCTGTGATTGCGTGTCTGCCTTGTAAGCATGAAGACTAAATAAGGATCCGTAGCACTGGCTCACTTGCCAAGTATGCTCCCAGTACCACTGACATTTGGATCTCTTGCACTGTAATCAAATGTCTAGGATCCTCAGCCATTACATCAGTAATAAGAAAGTAATAAGAAATAAGAAAGGAGAGAAATAAAGAGATTTAAAGAATTATCTTTCATTTGAACCAACAAATCAGAAACTATCCTGCAAATATGGGGTTTTTTTTCCTATTTGCTCTAATTTGTGCCTCAAACAATACATCTATATCTTTACAAGTTCAAAGTTGCCACAGTAATTCTATATCATCTTTAATTACATTTTTCCAGCTAGATAAATGTGCACATTATTGAAATCATGAAGGCATAGCATTACATATGTCATGAACTATCAAAGAAGACAAAATGATAAATGCAACACTTTTTAAGAATCTCACTGAGCCACACATCATACAACCATAATACTTCCAACTATAAGCACAGGAAACTAAATTAAAGCTTTATCAAAGAAACAGAGGGAAAAACTAGGCTATAATTATTTGATTTGGTTTATGTGGCCCAGGGGACATATTTCTTACGAGGATTCTGGATTGCGGAGACCTGAACTTGTCAGCTTATAAAGCAGACTGAGAGACAAATTTATTGAACTATTCCCTCTCAATGTTTTCTTACAGACTCAGTGAAAAGTGACAAGGACAGAAAAACAAAACTTGGTATTATTAACGAGCCAAGCTCCCACTAAATATGAGTCTTCAAATCTGACCAAGATTTGAAGGTTTCTAAAAGAATATTCCCAGAACATAAAACAATCCATTTTAGAGGGACTTGATCTGAACACCAGCGTAGGTCCACCCTATCTATCAGAGTGAAAGACCCTTGAACATAAAGGTTAGACAGCCGCCAGGGTACAAGGCTACCTGTGATTTCAGAGTTGAGAGCCTTGAATTGTGTATGCTAAAGGGTATTGATGTACTTGTTGTTTCCACATTGTCAAGGTCAGTTCCCCCAAAGGGCAAAACAACCTGTTGATCAAAGCTCAGTTTGCTAGACTTAGAGTAATGACAGTTCCATAAGAGTCACAGTAGTATCTCAGAGAGATTTTAAGAAGTAATGTTCATAGGATTTATGTTTACAATATATTGGAAAAATAAAGAACAGAGTCTAAGGCACATCCTTAGTGCCTGGTAGCTAATTGTGATAGCTACAATTTGGGTACAACAATTTTGATTTAGTAGCTGCAGCAAGGTGTTTAGATGAGCAAACTATTCAAGAATAAGCAAGCTATTTGTCTACATTGACAGTCTGTCATCCCAATAAGATTGTTGTTTATTCAAATAAGCAAATTATTTTCCTGGACAAAATTTTCTTGCAAAAATTCCATGAAAAATAAACAAAATATTCATCTGTATAGTCTTTTCGCCATGAACTCAGGTTCTCTGTAACAAACAGTTGTGTCACAATGTCATAGGAATTCTGAGTTCTTTAGTTTTCTATTCTGTAACCTCTACTATTGTTTTCCACTGGGAAAGCATTGTTTCTCTCAGATAGTTTCCCGCATAAATATTAATTGCTCTTTTTTTAATAAGAGTAATTGTCTTCTGTTTCTTTGGAAAACCACTTTCTTTATAAAGGGAATTTGTGGATATGATAATATTTCTGATTCCATATTCTGGTAAAAGGGGTTCTGCTGTAAT